>NC_091800.1:34480454-34783484 GCF_041296235.1 Equus asinus | reverse complement strand
CATGCAAAGTGTCTTTTCCAATCACAGTGAAATGAAACTAAAAATGAATGGCACAAAGAAAACTGGACAATCCATAAATACCTGAAAATTAAATATCATACTTTTTAACAATCAGTGGGTGAAAGAAGTCACAATAGACTAATGGGATAGAACAGAGAGTGCAGAAATAAACCCACACATATATGGTCAAATGACCTTTGACAGAGTGCCAAGATCACTCAACGGGTAAAGGACAGTTTCTTCAAAAACTGGTACTGGGAAAATTGGATATCCACATGCACAAGAATGAAGTTGGATCCTTATTTTGTACCATATGTAAAAGTTAACCCAAAATGGATTAAGGATATGAAAGTAAGACCTAAAACTATAAAACTCCTAGAAGAAAATTTAGGGGAAATCTTCATGACATTGGATTTGGCAATGATTTTTTGGAAAGACACCACAGGAACAGGTGACAAAAGCAAAAAGAGACAAATGGGACTACATCAAACTTAACAACTTCTGTGCCCCAAAGCACTCAATCAACAGAGTGAAAAGGCACCCTATGAAAATGGGGTAAAATATTTGCAAGTCACATATCTAATAAGATTGTTAATATTCAGGATGTATAAAAAATTCCTATAATGCAACGATAACAATTCAAAGAACCAAATTAAAAAATGGGCAAAGACATTTCTTCAAAGATGATATACAATGGCCAACAAGCATATAAAAAGGTGCTCAACTTCACTATTCATTAGAGAAATGCAAATCAGAAATTGTGAGATATCACCACATACTCATTAAGATAGCTACCACCAAAACAGAAAATAAGAGGTGCTAGTGAGGATGTGGAGAAATTGGAATCCTTGTGTCCCATTGGCAGGATTATAAAATGGTGCAACCACTATGGAAAAGTATGGCAATTCCTCAAAATGTTAAAAATAGAACTACCATATAAGCCAGCAATCCCATTTCTGGATATATATTCCAAAGAATTGAAAGCAGTGTCTCAAAGACATATTTGCACATTCAACTTCATAGAAGCACTATTCACAATAGCCAAGAGGTAGAAGAACCCAAATGTCCACCAATGAATGAATGTATAACCAAAGTATGATTATATACACAATGGAGAATGGTTTAACCTTTAAAAGGAAGGAAATTTTGGCACATGCTACATCCTGGATGAAAGTTGAGGACATTATGCTAGGTGAAATAAGCCAGTCACAAAAAGATGATACTGTATAATTCCACTTACATGAGGTTCTTAGAGTAGTCAAAATTACAGAGACGCTAAATAGAATGGTGGTAGTCAGGGGCTCTGGGGAGGCAGGAAAAGGGAGTTGTTGTTTAGTAGGTACAGAATTTCAGGTTGACAAGATGAAAAAGTTATAGAAATCTGTCTCACAACTATGAATATACTTAACACTACACTTAAAAATGGTTAAGATGGTAAATTTTATGTCATTTTATTTTTTACAATAATAATAAAAACAATAAAAGAAAGGAAGATGTTGGGTATGCAGCCATTGCATGACTTGCTGCCTCTCTTCAGGAATGCCCAATCAACGCCCTGAGCCTAGAACATTCCCCTACATGGAAGCTGGGTTCTGAGCAGTTTCCTGGCCCCAGATTCTTCTTCTTTATTAGAAGCCACACCAGTATATCATCCCTCCCTCCCCCTATGCCCTTTTGGAGGAAGGAACCTCCATAAGAGACCCACACACACCACATACGTTGATCTTGCTGCATCTTTTTGTCCTTTCTGTGAGTAAAGCATTATTACAACCAGCACCTTTTGTGTTGTCCTCTTTGGAGACCCTCAACCCATAGAAGACACAGTAGGCTCCTACTTCTTGTGGATGGCATTAGGATTTTTGCACTCCACGTGGTTGGAATCCTCACTTGGGGTTGGTAGATGGATCTTCCTACTCAATAAATGAGATATTGGATATTGTGATAGCTCAGAAGTCCCTTCAAGAGAATCTACTAAAGGGACCATAGCTGATTGGTAGGCTCCAATCTTGCACCTTTTTTTATTTTTGAGGAAAATTAACCCTGAGCTAAAATCCACCACCATTCCTCTTTTTGCTAAGGAAGATTGGCCCTGAGCTAACATCTGTGCCCATCTTTCTCTATATTATATGTGGGACACTTACCACAGCATGGCTGATAGACAGTATAGGTCTGTGCCCAGGATCTGAACTGGGGAATCCCGGACCTGTGAATTGGAGCATGCAAACTTAACCTCTGTGCTACTGGGTGGGACCCTGCTGCACCTTTTAACCTATGTTGAAGTTCAAACCAGACCATACTTCCTCCAGACTTCTCCCAGCTAACAACTGAGCACAGCAATGGTACTAGAACTGGGAATATTTGCTGCTGACTCCAGATTTCTCTAACAAGCAATTTTGACTCTGGGACTCTCCATCATCCAGGCCAAAATTTTCTTAGAACTGCAGTGAGTTATAAGGTTCTTCGCACAGAATTCTTTTTTCCCTCTCTCCTTTCACATTGGTCACACCATCATCAGCATCTAACCCCCTTCTTGCAGACTCTTGCTGTCTCTCTATGTATCATTCACAAGCATTTTCCCAAATAAATATCTGCACTTCTACTCCTGTCTTAGCACATGCTTCTTTGAGAACTCAAACATTTTTGAGGATTTTTCCTATAAAAGGAAACAAAGAAATACAGCAGTAACTGGAAAGTGTTTGGAAGGCAAGGCTAATTTAAATGTGGGGAATTATAGTACTTTTTTTAAATGCCACTAAAAATAATACAGTAGAAGGGAAAATATTCATGAGATAAGACTGAAAGGCAATAAATTTTGGAGTAGTAGTAGATTAGTAGGTTAATCTAACAATGGAAAATCATAATGAGGTATAGATATAGGAGAAAGCAAGGTCTAGGTATGACCGCGAGACAGAGAAACTAAAGCGGGTAGAGGAGGAAAGAAATTCCAGGAATCAAGGGGTCACATGAGTTTGTAGATGTTGGCAGCAAAATAGTTTTGGGGTGGTATCGTATGTTTGTGTGAGTTTCAAATCTGGTGGAGATGTTAGTGGACAAAGAAGGCATTGTCTAGAAGACACAGTGAAGAGAAGGGGGGATGCTTACTTGGTTTCTGGAGTCTTTAGTATGAGGGATGAGGAAATGAGAACAGCCCCCACTGAGGGGCTGCTGGTGAGTCAGTATACCCAAGAAAGAGCCATGATTTCATCACAGGAAAAATGTGCAATGGGTGCTCAGAGAAAAGTTTAAGGGTAAAATGTACTTGAATAGTGACTGACAATGTATTTCAGAATGTGCAGTGGTTTTAAGGAGCTAGGGAGGGGTAAATTTTGAATTAAGACGGGAATGTTAAAAGTCTTTTAAGCAAGAGAATAAGTGGATTCCAACTAGATGAAGAAGCATGGACAATGGTACAAATTTTCCATTCTGTTTTACAATAAACTGAGAACATCAGGAACATACTTCAGGGACACTGAATATGTCACTGAAAAAATGATAAACTCAAGAGTACAAATGTTGACTCTACTTAACGCTGCTTAGAGTTTTGATGAGAATAGGATACCTATAAAATGACCATGTCATGTCATGTCAATGACCATGATTTGCATCTCTAGACCATGATTTAAGATAATCAGAATGATGAAAAGACCAAATGATTTTCAAGAAGATGGAGAAGAACAGTTTTGCCTGTATCTATTGTTAACTAAATAAGAAGTAGTATTAAATCAAATGTAAATGAGGCTAGAGAAAATACCTACATATGTTCCAAAACCTGGCATTAAGGTAGACAGAAAATATCACCTGGGAAAAATGGTAAAAGATGGAGAGGACCCCATACTTCACATGAGAGAAAATTTGAGGCTAAAATGAACAATACTTGTCAACTCAGGTTATGGGCAGTAATTAGTACCCCAATATTATAACAGTAGTAAATAAATGCGATCTTATAAGTTGCATAAATGAATCCAGACTTCACATGTGGCAATGGAATGGTATTCCCTATTCCAAAACATCAGACCTGGGGGGAAGAGGATTATGTGTATTTGTGTGTATGTGTGTTACAAATTAAATATCACTGTGGATCAAGAAAAAATATGTATACATGCATTTAATGAAATAGAGATTGTCTCAGGAGAACGTTTAGGAAAGAATAAGTGAGGGTGGGAAAGATCACAAAAAGAGCACCATGTTGTAGGCGAATATAGGAACTTAACTAGCTTGTCTAGTTAGAGAAAATGTATAAGTGGACGTTACTAAGACAGATTCTAAAGTGGTGCTGAATAAAAATATAATAGCATAGGGGAAATATCTAGCAAGAATGTGAGCTAACTCGTGAGGCCCTCCAAATGCCAAGATTTTTAGCAATCTCTTATTTGTTCTTTGTCGTCCTACTTTTGTACTTTGGTATGGCAATCCCAAATGTTCTTAATCAGTTTTCCCTACTATCACATTCTTTCAGTAAAATATATCTTGCTCAAGTAACTAAGAAAGTAGTGGTCATCAGATATCAATCTTGTCCAGACCTAAATTTACCTAGAGCGCTACAATACTATCTGTGGTTCTGAAAAAAAAAATATTTCATTAATTTCAAATTTAGACTTTCCAAGTGTAGGTTAATTTCATTCCTTTCTGACTTTACTTAGACATTGTTCTGTAATCTCTACTTCCTGTGTTTCTATCTCCACTGGCTCCACACATCACATGCACAAATTAGAAGTTAGAGCACCTTCCACCATTCTATTTCCTCGCACATTGAACATTTTGCAACAGTAGTGAACTTGTCTCCACTTCCACAACTCTCATTCACTTCTCAACTGTGGTTTCTTACTCTACGACACCACTGAAAATGTTTGTGCTGAAATCACCAAGGACTTCACATTTAAATCCAAGCTACTATTTTAGTCTGCATTCTATGTGATATCTGCACAAAATTGGAGACTATAAATAATCTCCTACGGCTTAAAATGCTCTCCCTTATTAATATGTCGTTCTATATTTGCTTGTATTGTTATTGTTGCTTTTCTGGCTCTTTTTTAATTTCATACTCCTTACATATCTGTTTCCTTAGATTATATAGTTTATTTTACCTTCCTCTTAAGATATTCCCAAATCTACATTTGTATTTTCATTTCCTTTTCTCTTTCTAGTTGTACATCAATTTTTCCAGTAACCAATGGTTCCTACAGACCTGGATGTATTGCATGTACATCAAACATAGTATTCAAAACAAAATTTATTTTCTCCCTTTTTTCCTCTCCCTTCTCTATTTTTGTGCTTGTTGATATCAACTTCCATTAAGTTTAATTAATCATATTCTACTTTTTCTTCTCTCTCCTCTCAACATTCAATTGATCACTGTCACGTCAGTTATACAGTCAGGCATTGCTTAATGACAGGGATATATTGTTCTGATAAATGCCTTATTAGGCGATTTCGTTGTCATGCAATCATCATAGAGTGTACTTACACAAACCTAGATGGTACAGCCTACTACACACCTAGGCTCTATGATGATAAGCTTACGGGACCACTGTCATATATGCGGTCCATTGTCGACCAAAACATCATCATGTGGTGCATGACTGTATATCAAAAATGTCTCTAAAGTCTTCTCTCCTCGTTTTAGATTTACTTCTACTTCTTTGTTTGGATCCCAATAATATTCCACTTGAATCATTTCAGAAACCTTCTGTCTTGTCTTTGATTGCAAACAACTTTTACATACTATAACCAAGGTACTTTTACAAAGAAGCAAGATTGATCATGTCACTTTCTAATTAAAAAATACTTTTAACTTGCTTAATAATCAAGCAAATTAATCAGAGTTGTACCAGTTTGAATATACTGAAGGTTATGACTACAAATAGATTTTTTAAGCAAATATATCAGAATTTTCATGTGTTCAAATAAATGGTTTTTCTTTAAAATTAGTGGTTTCATGAAGTTACCAAAAAAATATTTTTAACTTCCATTTTCCTTGGGTCATATTCTAACCTCTTCAATATAAAGCTAATTCATTGTCTGCCCTTTACCTTGCCTTGTTTCACTTCACTTTCCTTCATAATATACTCATCCATATTCTTATCTCAAAAAACACCTTAATACCTTCAATCATACGTGGTCTCTGATTACTCTCAACCCTCGTACATATGATTCTTCTTTCCTAGAATTTCCTACTTTTCCTTTCTTTTGAAAATCCCTACTCATTCTTCACGAACCAGCTCCAATAAATGACAATAAAATACCTTGCCTAAACTCTCCAGACTGTACTAA
Source organism: Equus asinus (assembly GCF_041296235.1). Classification (NCBI taxonomy): domain Eukaryota; kingdom Metazoa; phylum Chordata; class Mammalia; order Perissodactyla; family Equidae; genus Equus; species Equus asinus. The sequence goes on along the minus strand of NC_091800.1, from coordinate 34,777,214 downwards.
ATTATCTGTACCTAGTGTTCTCAAATCACATTCTCCAAATCCCTTCAACAGCAATCACCATGCTAAACCTTGACAATATGATCATGAGTTCATTTATGTTATATATACAACAACAACAATGTGCTTATCAAAATTTACAACACCCCTGTCAAAGTTTTCCAGTAGGTTTAAGGGTTGAGGTACAATCTGGAAAACCAGTGCTAAAGGGTTTCCTCAGTGATCAACAAATACAACTCCAATTAAATCCCTATTTGATCCTGTCAATAACTAATTTTCCAGTTGAAAAGGATGGACTCGATGTCGGTGCTAGCAAAAAGCAAGTAAGCAAAATTTTTAAGATAATAACTCTAATTCAATTTACCTAGTACATATACCTTTCACAGGTAATGATATATTTTATGAAGGCGTTTACTGAACCACCGTCAGAAATCATAATCAAGGTAGATTATTAGAAATGTATCAATGTAGCAATTTTTCAAAACAATAATCTGGATCATTACTCATTTATTGGGTACTTTCTAACTTCTAGCCTCTGTGTTAAGAATTTATAATGTAGAATTGAGATAAACAAATATAACAGCTAATTTTACCCTAAATGTTAATACATTATGTATATGTATATATTTACAGTCTATAATACGTTTTTTAAAGGATAACATTGTATTTATTAAGAAAGCTGAACAAGGAGATATAGTTTGGGCATTCAGCAATTATCTTTTTGAAAAAGTGATATTTAATGTAAATATCACATTGCTGTAAAGGGTAGTCTATAGTCTCGAATGTCTAATATTATTTCCGAACACAACTGCAGAATGGATGATTCAAGTGAGAGTTCATAAATAACCAGATGAAGATATAGCGATTTTTAAATTATAAAATAATTACCTGATTATATGTCAAGTTGACCTAATTTCTATTTATTGGTGATGTTAGTATGTCAAGGAACTATAATAAATTTAGAAAATCTGGACTTCAAAAAAATTATATAACACGTTGCTTCATGCAGGTGGATTGCTGAAATCTAAATACAAAAATGATCAAATGGTTTAGTGACTTGACGAATGATTATATTCAAAGAGTCTTGATCAATGGATGGATAGCAAGTCACAATTGGGTTCTGAAAATATTTTGATGGAGATGATATATTCCTTCTAGGACACCTCCACAGTGGCAATATATGTCTTTCCATGATGTTGGGCTTAGTTATGTGGTTTCCTTTGGGCTCATGATGAGTAAAATGTATCTCCACATTCTAGATTTTGGGCTCAACCATGTGACTTTTGGTCAATAAGATATTAGCAGATGAAAACAAACAGAGACGCGAAAGGTGCTTTGTGCAATCGGGACTTGCCCTTTAAGCTTCTGACATTGGTATGAGAATAATATGCCTAAGTTATTCTACTTTCATAACCTAGCACATATTTTGCATTTCTTCCTTTGCTTTGAATAGAACATACCTAGTTTATCTCACTGGTTCAAGAAGGGTCCGAGATGTAAGGAACAGACTAAACCGAACATAGAGTTTGGAGTCAAGCTCAGCTGAGTCCAAGGTATATCAGCAGAATCCCAGATGACCATGGATATATGAGTGGGAATAAATAAGATTTGGGGATGTTTTATCACATAGTGATGATTAACTAACCGTGAGAGCAACAACCAGTAATTTACATAAAATGAAATAGAATAAGACAAAATAGAACAGAGAACGTCAGTGATTAATTCATACTAGAAAAAAGTTATTAAACTTAATTGAATTTAGGTATACATAAATATTTAAATATACATGCATGTATTCAGGGTCACAACATAAAATGTAGTTCTTACTGTCTTTCATAATTTTTAGAACATTGAAATTTGTTGACCCAAATGAAATTCCTGAAGTGCGCCACAGTACTTGGATATTAACCCTACATATTCAATAGTTTAGCAACTCAAGCAAGATATAATATAAACGTTCATCAAATTTTTAAATCACTGAAGCCTAGGTAGAAAAAATAACAAATAGTTTACATAAAGATCCAGGATTCAAAAACATCATCCTCTGTGATGCCCAAGTAAAAAGAAATTTAGCTCATAGTAAATTGAGCATGGGTCAATAATGCAGCATGACCAATAGAATACTCAATTGTATCACACAATGTGCCAATAGAAATATATACCAGAGATGAAGAAGAGGATAGTTAATTCCAATCTATTCAAAAGTAGACATAATATGTTCAAGGACATGCTATGTTTAGGACACTGAAATGCCTGTACTGCTTTGAAAATCCCTACCTAACACTAAAAGAATTCAGTTGCATGTATCATTAATGAAGTGGCTTTAAACCAGATAATATGAAGATAGTCACAAATAACTAGAGAAGTTTTACTTATAGTAGGAGGAACTCACTGGGCAAGTGTATAAAAATGGTTTTCATGTGGAAGGTGAATGAAACTTCTTTTGTATGGCAATAGGGGAGCATGATATAGCTTGCTTAGCACAAAGTTTAATTATGTAGAATGATAAGGGATAAGTTTAATGGGGTGTTAAATCAAAAGAGAAACATATTAGTGGGGAGTCATCAACATTTATTCAATTTGATGGAGAAGCCATTTTGGGTGATGTGATTTCAGAAGTTATTTTAATTATAGATCTAAGAGGAATACTGAACTCTAGGAAAGGTGGAGTAAGAAAACCAGGAAGAGAAGTGTCGGAAAGACAGTGTATTAACTTAAAGAAAAACTCTAAATTAATTAGAACATGAAGGAGTGGAGCCTTTGAAGACTAAAGATAAACACCCCTGAGAGAAGGTGACTGAGGAGAACAAAAGTCTTGAACTAGAAGAAATGATAAAGTTCACTATGGAGAGACAGCAAGGGTATGCACACTGAATAATGGAAGGAGAGGCAAAGCTGAGGGCATGGAATCTGATAAAAAGTTTGAGATGGTTCAGAACATCAAAAGTCTTTCAAAAATTCAGAGTATTTGTTTATTTTTCAAATACTCATAGTAAACATATATATTCTTAAATGTGAATTCAATATTTAGAAACATCCTAAGGATGAACGTTTATGATGTTTGCCATTTTAGGACTTTTGCCAGTGACATTGCATGACTACTTAGTGAAGAGATCATAGATTTAAAATGGCATGAGATCAATTTTGCTAGTTACTTATTTGTTAATTTACCTTGAACAGTAACTGTTTGCTTGCTGGAAAATTTTGAGGAACATAATATGAGACATAGCCAGCCCTGGTGGTCTAGTGGTTAACAGTCAGTGCTCTCACCACTGTGACCCAGGATTGCTTCCCAGTCAGGGAACCACATCACCCATCTGTTGGTCGTCATACTCTGGTGACTGCATCTCGCTGTGATGCTGAAAGCTACGCCACCAGTATTTCAAATACCAGCAAGGTCACCCACGGTGGACAGGTTTCAGCAGAGCTTCCAGACTAAGACAGATCAGGAAGAAGGACCTGGCCACCCACTTCTGAAAAAAAATGGCCATGAAAACCCTATGAATAGCAGTAGAGCATTGACTGATACAGCACTGGAAGATGGGAGGATAGCACAAAAAGACCGTGCAGGGTTCCACTGTGCTGTACACAGGGTCACTAGAAGTTGGAATCAACTCAACAGTGCTAACACAACAATATGAGGCATATTCCTTGTAACAGTTCCTCTCAATGCTCGTCTACATTCCCGGGGTTACTGAGTATCTGACACTTAGATTAGGCCTTGAAGATCATTAGTGTAACTGTCTTCCAAAATCAGAATGCCACCTATACTCCTCATATGTGTTCACCCATTCTCTGCTTGAACAGTGACATTGACGCAGTTGAAATTAGTATCCACTGTCACATAATTACATTGATGCAACTTATTCCTTCATTTTATAATTAACTATCGTTTAAAACCAACTCACATTCTTTTACTAAACAAATCTGCCAATTCACTAAAATGTATCCCAAGAGTGAAAAATAAAATCAATGTACTCTAGTAATAATTGGAACTTGTAATTTAGAGTTTTCTTACTTGCATTCTGGATGTATTTTGCTCCTAAAGAGAAATTCTCCATTAGGTCCCCTGATAACAAGACTCATTCTCTCAGAACAGTGGTTCTTAATCTTTTTAATGTTTTTGAACCATTGTAAAGTTAATTCCATAATTTGAAAAATGTTGAAAGCTATGTGCCTTTATCTCAGATAAAATGGCCATAAGATTAAGATTTGCATACGCTATTAGTAGGACGGCAAATTAACCAAATTCATTTGTGAATGTGAAGTTAAGAATTCCTACTGTCGATGTTCATGGAGATGAAATCTTCCTGCTGGATCAGGTTAGAGGGGAAGATTCATCTCTCTGTCTATTAGACCATTTTCTATTTCTCTCTTTAGGTCATCCTTGGGTTCCTGTGAATTTACATTTTCAAAATAGTCATGATCTTTATCAAAATGAACATCTGAGAGTACTATATTATTAGTCATTCTAGAGTAATAGAATAACTTTACAACTTTGTCATAGACTTATTCATGCAAGAGAGTTTTTCTCTTGTTCCTCATGTGGAGATTCAAAAATTCAGGGTGGAACAAAAATAGGGCAGAAATGAGCTATTATCCAAACATAAACATATAAATGTATCTTAATCTTTGGTCAATAGTTACAAAGTGAATCGTAGATCTCAACACAAGCTTTTTGCTGTTTAAGAAAAAATGTAAAATAAGAACAAAAGAGTGAAATTTTCATAACAGAAATATAATTGTTTATTTAAAAGCACAATTAACTATAGCCTTATGTGCCTTTTGAAGGGAAGGGCCATCAACCACCTCCATAGCTCTCTCTTTCCTTTGCAGAAATTGTGGGTAAGGCATCAGACCTGGAGCACATCTCCCAGTGCTTAGGGAGCACATGATAAGGTGTTATTTTGTTCATTTATTTATTTATGTATGTATTTATTGGTGGGGAACATTGGCCCTGGGCTAACATCTGTTGCCACTCTTCCTCTATTTTGTATGTGGGATGACGCCACAGCATAGCTTTGAGGAGTGGTGTGTATGTTCATGCCCAGGATCCTAACCTGCAAACCCCAGGCCACCAAAGAGGTGCACATGAACTTAACCACTATGCCACCAGGCTGGCCTTAACTGGGTGTTATTTTATCAGTATTTGTTTTGCTTTTAACATGCAGAGTCCCAGATCTTGAGAATTGGTGGTAGAGAGAGTTGATTGCTTTTCTCTGTAACAAGATGGGAACGTTTTATTTTAATTTTCATTATCTTCTTCTGTTTTTGGAGTCTTGGTGAGCATAAACAAGGAAAAGAGAGGCAACAGAAAAAAAGAGAGAGAGAGATTTAGTAACGTAAAGCACAAGTAAAACTAAATGGTTTTCAGGCTTCAATTAAAAAGGTAAGTATTCAATTTCAAGTTGTTTTCATTACTGTAATGTGAACTCCCTTCACCTCTCCACTGCGTGATATAAATGGCATTTTATAAAACCAAAGGCCAAAGGATGGAGTAACCCATCTGTATTAACAGCATGTACAGAGAACATAACAGTTATGGGAAGTATGATAAGATTGAGAAGGATACCTAATGAGAGCTGAAACTTGAGACCAAAATGTCCACAAGAAAGTTAACACTGGGAAATATACAGAAATCTTAGAAAGAACAGGATTAGAGGATCTGTGCTAACAAGTGGGTTACATAGAGATAAAATGTATATATGAAATTAATCCCTCATAACTATTCCATTTTCTGAAGTCACTCAACTTGATTATGATAATTTTCCAAGTAATTCAAAAGTTCCATGTACTTATTGAAATATTAAGCTACCTGTCATGAAAATTTTCCTGCAAGACTCAGCCAGTAATTATAAAAATAGGTTAATTTTTAAACTCTACCAAGAAACAAGGTGAAAAACATCACTCAGAAAAATGTTTCATTCAATTCAAGGCTTCAAAGGTATTAACTAACATTCTGAATTATACCCCAAAAAGAAAAATATGGAAGATTATAGTTATATATCTATCTACCTGTAACATATATGTCCCTCTAGTTTTAGGAATTTTCCAGAAACGCCTGTGTATAACCAGGTTTTAGTCTGGGATTTTTGAAAAACATAAATACTTTCTAATTTATGGACATATTTAAATTAAAAAATATTTGATTTTTTGGATACACTATATATTCCTCCTGTGAAGATTATTACTTCTAATTATACTAGTACAGCTATAATACATTTAGATTTTTTTCTGAAAAGAATAATATTTTTGGTTGAATTTCTTTTTTGGTGAAAAAACTTCGTGACAGCAAGATTGAACATGGAAAAAGAGCAAATGTGTTTTTTGGGGGGCAACTAATTTTGAGGAAATTGTGCACATTAGAGAATTATCAGATACAAAATAGGCATTCTAGGACAGAGAACAACAACTGCAAAGGCCCTGAGATGTTGTGAGGAGAGATGAATACTTCCAATGAGTCATGTAGGACCTTGTAGAACAAAGTAGGATATTCACATATATTTCTAAGTGTATTGGAAAGACATTAGACAGTTTAAAGCAGAAGAAAGACATAATGTGTTTGAAAAATTAATTTTCTGAAAGAAAACAAAAATGGAAAGATAAAGACAAGTTATATGATAATATGTACATTATAATATTATAAGGTATAATGTATTAATATTACATATTAATATACAACAATCAGTGAAGGGACAACTGAATATTCACACACACAAGAATGAAGTTGGACCTCAACCTTACATCATATACAAAAATTAACTCCAAACGTATCACAGAATTAAATGTGTAAGTGCTAAAACTATAAAACTCCTAGAAAAAAATACAGGAGCAAAATTCTGTGATCTTAGATTAGACTATAGTGTCTTAGTTATGACACCCAAGCAAAGGTGAAATAAGGAAACAGAGATAAGTTGAACTTCATAAGAATCTTAAAAAATCATTTGTGCTTTACAAGACACCATCAAAAAAATTAAAAGAAAATTTAAAGAATAAAAGAAAATGTTTGCAAATCATGTATACAATAAGGGATTTATATACGTCATTTATAAAGAACTCTTACAATTCAAAATAAAAAGACAACCCAATTAGAAAATAGTCAATGGATATGAATAGACATTTCTTCAAAGAAGATATGCAAATGGTCAATAAGCATATGAAACTATAGTCAGCATCATGAGTTATCAGAGAAATGCAAATCAATAGCAAAATGAGATACCACTTTAAACCCAGAAGCATGAATAAAATAAAAAGGCTGACTATAACCACTGTTGGAGAGGCTGTGAAGAAATTGGCACATTCACGCATTGCTGATGGGATTACAAAATAGTGAAGCTGCTTTAACAAACATTTGGGCAGTTTCTCAAAGTGTTAAATATATATTTATCATATGATCCAGGAATTCCATTCCTAGGTATATACCCAATAGGAATAAAAACATATGTCCACACAAAAACATGCACACCAATGTTCATACCAACATTACTCATAATAGCTAAAACATAGGACCAACTCAAATGCCCATCAATAGATAAATAGATAAAGAAAATGTGGTATATACATAAAATAGAATATTATTCAGCATAAAAAGGAAAGAAGCATTGATATGTGCTTCGACATGGATGAACCTTGACAATATCGTGCTAAGCGACAGAAGCCAGTTGCAAAAGAACACATATTAAATGATTCCTTTTAAACGAGATATCCAGAATAGGCAAATCCATAGAGTCAGAAAGTAGCTTAATGGTCTCCAGGACCTGGTGGTGGCAGCAAATGGGTATTGACTACTGCTAGATACCAGGTTTCTTTTGGGGGTGATGAAAATATTCTAAAACTAGATAATAGTGATGGTTGTACGACTCTATGAATCTACTAAAAACCATTTAATTATATACTGTTAAGGGAAATTTTATGGTATGTGAATTATATTTCAATAGAGGTGCTATAAAAAATTAGATAAACATCAAAGACACAGAGAGATCCTGTAATCCACTAACATCAGACATCTCAAAGCCATTGATTCATCCACAAACATTGCTGTGTTTATGAATGTCATGCCACGTGCTCACCATCAATTAAAATATTTAACATTTGAATCATGACATATAATAAACACAAAAGTGAAAACAGATTTGTGATAATAAAGGGAAGTAAAACCCGAAAAATGGAAACATCTAAAGATAGTTTTACCTCTTTGGAGGTAATATCACAGATATTATCACAGATATTCCCAAATCTTTAATTTTTCATTTTAGTTTTTGGCATTTTTAACATTAAATGTTTTGTTTAAAAATTATAAGCTTTCTCTTCATCCTCAAAGCCATGCGCACAGTCACACAGAATTACGCACACCTGTACATATACACATGCAGAAACACACATCTAGATACACACATGTACACAGTCACCACTCTCGTGCTCATGTCTTGGTTTTTAAATGGAGTCTACCGCAAAGTCAGTAGAATGCTTTATTCTTACAGGATCGTGGCTTTCAAGTGGACGTTCCAAATACGACATTTTTTCTCTTATTAGACTCAGTTTCCACAAATCAAGGCCCCACATACTTTCACTTTTTATGGCTTCAAGAGTAACAAAATAAATAAATTTTTGTCTAACGTGGATTTGTGTTAATCTCTTGATGACACTCCTCTATGCCTAATCAAACCCCATCCGCCAATCAGGACCAGCTCAATTGTGCTTCCCATGAATCTTGCTCTCAGGCCCACATCTAAGGTGCTGAAAATAGGTCACACTACACAGTCCATCATAGCTTACTGTCATGTGATTTGCAGAATCTCATGTTTATGACATTTTTCTTTGAAAGATGATAGATCACATCTCCCAGTTTATCCATTGTCCTGGCACCAAACTAGGTATACTGTAAGGATTCAATATTGAACAACGGGAATCCATTATTTCAGAAAGGTCAGTCTAATTTGATAATTTGCAGGTTAATGCAAATATCACCAACTAGTGAACTGAATCTAGTAACTCGAAAATTTCAAATTTGAAGGTAAAGCATGACTTTGTAAGATAATATTTTGCTATAAATAAAAAGAGTGACTGACACCTTTGGAAAATACTAACATTTGAATTATCAAACACATGTAAGACTGGTCAAAATAAAGGATTTCACAAGTCATTTTTTAAAGTTTTTACAAAGGATTATGTCGTTTCTTCAATTAATTTATGCTTCCTTACCTTTAAAAAAGAAAAAACAGAAAAACTATCACTACATTATTTATCTCAGTAAACCTGAAGATTTAAATTTTGATAGCAGGTGTATCATCTGGTTCAGTAGCTGTATCATCGTTAAAGGCCAACAATTTTTTAGATATCTTATTAGACCAGGAATTCTAAGTAAAGCTTTCAAAACATTTTGCTTTTATTTCATTGTCTCTTTCTGCTTTAGAAAATAAAAAATAATATTAAGCTATATGTTCCATCTCTTTTTAATTATTAAGTGCATATGGATACCGCATTCAAGGCTTTCAAATTTCAATAGATTACCTAACTTTTAGGGGAAAATGAATTAACAGTGAAATTATGTGTTTTTAGATAAGAGCCATTTTCTTTTTGTAAACTGAAGTCCTGATGAATGGTGTATTTATTACTAGAGACAAGTTTTCATAGATATTACCATAAAGTGGTAAAATATTGCTTTGCTTTTTTCTGTCATTGAAACAAAAATAAAATATAATACACTGCTTTGCTTAAAAGGTTTTTAGCATCCTCGTCCACATATTGTAAAACTTTTTTGTAGATATAGCTTTCTTCCATTCATTTTTACTATTTGATTCATTTTTATCTTGTCTTAAAAGGCAATGATCTTTATAAAAACATTTTATAAAAATCAGAAACAGAAACCCTTATATTATATTAAAAATGTCCTTGTTGGGTCACTATTGACATCTTAATATAGGCTTAAATACATATATAGTTCTAATTTTTCCAATTGTTATGTCTCTATTATTACATCACTATAATTATGTCACTACTAAACATGATGCACAAAGCTATATTTCCCTGTAATTCCCTTGCGTATGTGCCTAATTAGCCCATAATTCTCTTTTGAAAATACAAAAAAACAAAACAAAAACCCAACAAACCTGAATTGCATAGGTAGTATTTGATAATCTTTTGTGTTCTCACTGATGACCCCTTTTGAATTTGGCAATTTAAGAAATAAATTGTTAACTTCCTTTGGACTATCATCATATGCTTTATTAGAGCCATATTTTAATTATTTACCCTATTAGAGAACATGGGGAAACATAGACTATATGTTTGACAATTTTGTTCTTGGAAGAAAATAGTAATAAAATATCTCCTCATAACACATCTTACCTATTAAATATTGGCTATAGACCTGGGTCAGGGAATTAAAAGTCATAAGTTCCTACAAGTTTACCAGTTTTCATTGGCTTTGTTTTCACTTGAACATTTTTCATGAGATTTAATTATATAATGTAACAAGAAGCCTGGAGTCTGGCGATCTCTAAGGCGTATAAAAGTGCTGGATTCCGAGTACAAATCATTCTGCTGCAGAGAATTCTAGATCCTGGCCCCTTTCCTTCTTCTCTAGCTGTGTTCCTTTCCTGCAAGATCTCATGTGGTCTTTTACATTTATTGTTAACTTTAAGCTTATTATACATGCACACACACACACACATACTCACAAGCACACACACTGACACACACAAATGTATATATTTTTTTCAGCCTTTGTTTCCAGACTTCTGCATTCGATTCTCTACCAGACTTGTTTATTTAAATATAAGTGGATACCTGTTTTTCTTTCTTTTTTTTATTAAGATTGGCACTTTAGCTAACATCTGTTGCCAATCTTTTTTTTTTTCTTCCTTCTTCTTCTCCCCAAAGCCTCCCAGTACATAGTTGTATATTCTAGTTGCAGGTCCTTCTAGTTATGCTATGCGGGATGCCGCCTCAGCGTGGCCTGACGAGCAGTGCCGTGTCCCTGCCCGGATCTGAACTGGTGAAACGCTGAGACACCAAAGCGGGGCGCACGAACTTACCCACCCGGCACAGGGCCGGCCCCAGGGCATATCTGTTTTTATTTTCTGCCTGCCTAGAATCCTTTCTCCTTAATTTCTAGTAAAAGTAGTCTTCTTCTCTTTTGGAAACTCCCTAAGTAAGGTGGCACAGTAAACTCAATGACTCACATTTTCTACCACAAAGGAGAAAAGTTGATCTTAGGAAGGTTAGCAAGGTTAATCACAGTTTCTTTTTCCTGTGTACCCACCAATATCAGCATTGTGATAGGTTTTGTTAAAATCATTCAATGTATCTCAGTGATTATACCAGTATTACACCAAATAATGGTTACAAACAGTGGTTATGTTACACTAAAATAATTACAAAACCAGTAGTATTTTCTCAACAAAATCGGCCCTTGTCTGTATACTAAATGCTGTCATGGATTGCAGTATAAATCAAGGGCCAAATATATTACGATGTACATCCGAAAATAAATAAATTGATTAATTAATTAAAAAATAAATAAATAAGTAAATCAAGGGCCAAACTTCAGTTTATTGACGATTCCAAGTCTCTTGTTTTATACTGCAAAATTGTATTGCCAGTGTTTCCATCGTGTTTTGTCTTTAAGTAATATCTGTCTTTCCCCCATCCGTAAAATTCTAGTAAATTAAATAGCTTTTTAAATCTTAACTTACTTCACTATTTGATAAATCTGTTTTGTGTTTATCTGTGGGACGTTGGCAGTTAGAAAGCACCTGTGCAAATTACACATCACTTAGAAATTCCCATAGATTTCACGAAGGGGACCGTAATTCTCCCATAAGTTTATTCCTTGCGCTCTCACAAGACCCAACACCATTGTCCTTGAGGCAGCTTAGCTCCTTCTGGAGGTTCACACTTATTAGCCCCTCGTGGGTCAGCGAAATTCTCTGTTCCATCTTTCTTCTTTAGCTGCTGTTAACTATTGTTATCTGTTTATCCATTATTTTAAACCATAGTATCTGTCCAGAATGCTTGTCCTCCTGTCTCTTTCTCCTGAAAGACTCTTCTACGTGCCTATTATGAGCCGATAAGTCTTCTTCCTCAGAATGTCTCATTTCATTAAAGGCAAATGTGGACATCTAGACCTGTGCCAATTCTCTCCAGATGGCTATTAGAGCATTTTTACCAATGTGGGTTTATTCAACAAATACGCTGTTGCCATTGAGTGCTTATTGAGTATATTTTGAGTATAAATTTTGGACAACAAAAGTGCCATTTAAAATCTGAAGTTCTGTCGGAGACACTCGGTCCTAGCTTGCCTACAATGTTTAGGGAGGTGTAGATGAATGGTTCCTCCTGCTTTATCTAGTTACACAGCTGGCTTTAGCTGCATGACCAGCTGGATAGAACAAACTTCTCAGTAAATTTGTGCCAGGGTGCCTGCTCACCTGAAACTGAGATATGTCTCATTGATCTTGCTGGTTCATAATCCAAAGACAAAGAGCATTTTGTGTGGCTGAGAAATGACTCTGGTGGGCAGTACTTGGCAGCTTGTTAATGTATCTGTGATTTCCTGCTCTCTCTTTCCTCGGCTGTGCTATATCCTTTATGGGTATTAAAATCTTGCATATATAAAACACCTGCCCTTTCAGTTACTGTACACTGAGTAAATGATGTAAAATTCTGGGAAATGACTGGCTTCAGCCATAGTTTGAACCAAGAACTTGAACATCTCTCTTGATTTTTCAAGTTTTGAAGCAATCTCAGAAAAAAAAAATCTCTCTATCTCCATATCCTTATCCTATCCAAAAAAGATTGGGATGATGTTGAGTTGCCTGAAGAGTGATATATGGGTAGTAGACATCCACAAACATACTTGAGTTTGAATACCCCAAAGAGCTTTCCACAGTACCTTCACTGATCTTTGTGACCACGTTTGGATCATCTTTTGTCCTTTGTAGGAGCAAATATGGGTTATTATATTTACCATCCTAACTGGTCTTGAGGAGGATATCCCAGAGTAAAAGAAGAGTCCTTTTTCTAGAAATCAAGGGGAAGATATGCTAGGCAGGCAGGAGAGAAAAACAAAAATGGAAAAATGCATATCTGCTACAACATTCAAATCAAAAGGTCAGGTAGAGAATGGGATATAAGGGTCTAGGAATATCAGTGGTAAATATATAAGCCCATTATGTCATACATCAACTGACATTGGTTTCCATTTGCTGAGTATTCTTTCCCTTCATTGTTACCCTGAATCTGTAATAGCACAGTCCCTAGGAGTTAGGGTATATGTTACTATGACTAGTATGGCACGCAACAGACATTTGGGCATGTTTCACGACAGATTATCACCTAGATTAATAATCACACAGTGGCCTATAATTTCGTTAATGAACAAAGTCTTTAGCATGTATTTGGAAGGCAATAGTTCCTGCATATTACCTCCCCAAAGGATTTTTCTATGATAGATGAAATCTGTAAAATGAGGATCAAAAGAAAGAATAACAAATGTCATTGAGATACATCACATAAATAACTCCAGAGTGAGAGTTTGTGAACCTTATTTTCTTTGGTTTATAATGACTGCAAAGAATGGGTTGGAAGAGAAACAATGAAATGTGTTGAAAATTTGACAATGTTAGATTAATTTTGGTGGATTTATTCATGAGATAAAAAAAGTGGTAAATAATTTACTGCAAAATGTTACATGGACGATATACAGAAGGACAGAAATTAGAATTTAATTTCTCTTCATTAAAATAATAGTGAAATCATTGTCTTTTAAAGGTGGAAGTAGACCAAAAATCTTATGTCAAGGAAGGTTTAAAACTGTGATCAATTCAAGTAAATATTGATTATTACGCAAAATATATTTGGCCAGTGGAAATTAAAATTGAAGGCTGTGAATATATCAGACCAAATTATTTCTCTTTATAAGTGACATCTACAATTAAAAGCACAACAGAATTTTTTTTAAAGTCCTTCTTGCCGCCACTAGGACCCATACTGAACTTTCAGCTTCAAATAAAGTTTCTATGGGTATCAGCATTTGCAAATATACCAAATCATTACATGAGGTACAAAGTATTATTGGCTTTTCTCCTTCTTGTATAATCCATTTATTGGCTCCATTTCCATCAGAAATCATTCATTTTCTTTCTATTTATCTTTAATTTTTACCCAGATCTTCTCTTCTAGGGTAGGACTGTAAGGTCAGCAGAAAGACTGAGCCATAGAATTGGTAGCATTTAAATCTGGCCAATCCAGAACATGTTAATGTAGAAAACAAAATCGAGGTGGTTTAATATGGATTCATGTCCCTTGCAACTAAGAGAGTCCTATCAGATAGAAATGTCCACTAAACTACTCAAATGTATCACATCAAAAACAAAACTCTGAGTTTTTCTCTACAAAACCCCTCCTTTCTCTGTCTCCCTCATCTCACTAAATGGTATTGTCCCCTAATTAGTTTTTTAAGCTAAAAACCTATGAATTCTTTTTGATTCCTACTTTTCTTCAGGAACCACATCAAACATATTAGTAAAGTTCCTCAGTTCAGCCTACAAATATAACTCAAGTTCATTACTTCTCTTGCTTTCCACTGCCTATACTGTAGTCTAAGCCATTTGTGTTTTTGGAGATTTGATGTCAATTAGATCATATTACGGTAATGTTTAAAATTCTTCCACGTGTTATCATTATTCTTAGAATAAAATCTTCACTGTTTAACAGGCTCCACAGGCACTGCTTGATCTGGCTTCCACCTACCTCCCTGTCTTTCCTCAAACTATTTGCCCCATCCTTGGTGAACTCCATCTAATATGGTCACTTTTTTGCAGCTTAGCACTTGCTGTTACCTCTTTCTGGAACTCTCTTCACAAGCTGTGCCCAATTGTTACCTGTACAAAGAAACACACTTTTATTTTGTTCATCGCTCTTTATTTTCTTTATCAAACTTGTCACAATCTGAAATTATTTTGTTTCTCTATATGTTATTTGTCTGTTATTTGTAATTTTTTCCACTGTAATCTCAGTTCTATAAGTTTGCACTCTAATGTCAGTTCCATGAGGTCAACACCCTATTCTGGTTTGTTCATTGCTGTATCTTCATACCTTTCTCAGTATCCAAGTGCCTGTCCTTATAATAATATCTCTTAATAGACAGATAGATAGATCATTATATACACATATATACACACATAGATAGATAACTATACATACACACATAGATAAGCCAATAGATAGATTGCTCTATCGATCTATTTATGTGTGTGTGCACGTGTGTGTGTGTAATGCTTAAAATTACTTATATACATAGTTTGTCAAACCTCTTCCAGGCCCCTTAAAACATTCTGTGCATTTCTGTTATTTCTTCCCATTCTCTGATGACCTTGGAGGTCACTTGCTTTAGATGAAATTCCTATACCATGGAAGAAGCTCACCGGTTCAAAATCAACTACAAACAGCCAATGAATAACTCTTTACAGGGTTGAGTCACTGAAAATTTATGGTTGATTTGTTATAACCACATATTCCAGCCTAACCAGATTAATACAGAGTGCCCAATCCACCACATATCTTAATGCCTTTACTCATTTTGATTATCTTACTCAGAAAGTGAGATTTGTTTAGTATTTCTTATTCTTCCTACTTAGCATTCATATTTAAATGCTTAGTTCAAACCCTTGTTCTTTTAGAAAGCCTCCAATAAACTCTCAAGTTGGGGTAAGAGCCAGCTTCCAATTTTTAAATTATTTTTTTCTTTTTTTATTATTGTGGTAAGAATGCTTAAGATGAGATCTAACCTCTTCAAAACATTTTAAGTGCGCAATGTGGTATTGTTAACTTTAGGCACAATGCTGGATAGTGGATCTTCAGAACTTATTCATCTTGTATAACTGAAACTTTATACCCGTTGAAGAGCTTTTCCCCGTTTCCTTCTCCCTCTAGCTCCCGGCAACTGCTATTCGACATTCTGCTGCTGTGTTTTGTAAGAGACAATACTCTTAGCACCTTCCAGAATTTAGACAAATTATCAATTTATTGCTTTATGACAGCTGTTAACTTCCAGGGCTGGGCACAAATCAAAACTTTAAAAGCAAGCTTAAGGTGAACTCTTGCTTCTGACCATAAGCGAATATGTGGGGATGGGCTAGCCTGTCTTAGCAGAAAACTGGCAAAATGGATAAAATACATAAAACAAATATTTTCACATGGTAGACAAAAAACAAACAAACAAAACCAGGACTGGGATTCCTAAGAGAAGGGAAACAAAAAGGCAGCTCCTATAATTGCCCTGGATTTCCTCCTGGAAGCAGCTTTGGGTTCACGGTACAGGAAGGGAAAGTTTGATCTGAGGACACAGAGATCAGAATTCAGGGAGAATTCGATAGCTGGAATTTGTGGAACAAAGGCTGCAGGGAGAGGAAAACGGGGCGTTGTTGTTTAAAGGGTATAGGATTTACAAGCTGAAAAAGTTCTGGAGACGATTGAACAGCAATGTGAACATATTTAATAATACTGAATTATATACTTGAAAATGGCTAAGATGGCAAATTTTGTGTCATGCATATTTCACCACAATTAACAAAACAATGACCTAGAACAAGAGGAAAATAGAAATAATAGAAAACGTAAGATGGCAGTTTTGAATCCAGCCACATTGGTTAAGTACATTGAATGTTTATGGTGTAAATACTCTGATTTGAAGGCAAAGACTGACAGACTGAATAAAATAGCAAGACCCAACTAATGCAACTACATAGAAAAATATAAAGAATATAAATATAAAAAACGATAGGTTAAAAGTAAAAGAATGAAAAAAGATGTGTAATTCAAACCGTAATCATAAAAAGGATGCTCAGAGTCCTCTTCCAAGTTCACTGATCATTGGTGGAATTTGGGTCTTTGCAGTTAAAGAGCTAAAGTTCCAATATTCATGCTGCCTGCTGGTCAAGAACTGCTCTTATTCCTCTAGTTGCTCTAGGGTTCTTTCCCCATGCCCTCTCCATGGGCAGTATGTTGACAACATGGTTGTCTGCTTCTTGAAGACCATCAAAAGAATCTCTCTCTCTCTAAATCTCTCTAACTTCTTTCTCTAACTTCTCAACCCTCTTTTAAAGTTCTGTCACCTGATTATGTCAGGCACATCCAGAAGAGTCTTTTTTGACTACATTAAGGTGAACTGATTAGGGATTTTAATCACATTTGAAAAATGCCTTCATCTTTGTCACCTAATGTAAGCTAATCATGGGAATGATACGCCATTATATTCTCACTCAACTGGAAAGGATTATATGTATACCACATAAAGGTCATATGTGTATGTTGAAGTTAAGAATCATGGGAGTCATCTTAGAATTCTGCTTATGACAATTATCATGTTTATCTTCTAGTTCTGAACAGGTTTACTCTTTTCCCCTTTCTCCACGTATGCCTCCTCTGTGTTCACTAAATCTTAGACTTCTTGTGGATGAAGCTGGGGAGTGAAATTTCATTAGCAAACAATGTTAGATTTAAAACATGAAAGTGCCTAAAGTTTAGTAAATGGGTTAGAGATAATAAATGCAAAAATGGTAAATAAAACAGCAAATTCTACTAAAACGTTTCAGTACTCCTGAAATTTATAATAATGCTTACTAGCCTAAACCACTTTGGTCTTATATGTTATTGAAGATTGGTATATGGACTGGAAAGTACAAAATTTTTCTTATACCAGATAGACTAAAGATAGAGAGAGAGACAACTGGACAATTTCCAATCTCCCCGTTCCCCTACTTTCATTTCTAGGCCAACCCATTTCTATTTCTGAACATTCTCCCTTCGGGAATGCTGTGTTATATGCCAAATGCAATGATAATGGTGCTGAATCTCAGATCTGGATCCCCGGCTCCTTTGTTTCATGTGTATGGAGACTAGGGGAGAGTAGGGGACTTCAAGAGGAGTGCTCAGAGGAGTTGGGTCTCATAGTATCTTCTGCACAGGGTGAATATAACTTGAACTGAAACTTTTTAAAAGTGCTACCATGTCTCCCCCTGTGTGTCATAGCAAGACTAGTTTTCTATTGGTCCATGGCACCACATGTTATATCAGAAGTTATAACTTATTATATATCCTTGGACTTAGTGAAAGATGCCCACTAAAACTGATCTTTATTTTCTATTCACAATTTAGATACTATCCAGACTGAAGAATTTTCATGACAATACATATTTTTAGGCTCTTTCTATTGAATTTAACCAACTCATGATTTTAAATACTAGCTCTTCCATCTTCTTACTTATTATACCCTCTACTCTTTCTTATACATTGGTTCATTCTTTATGACTTCAATAATTCTGTCACTTTTATTCCTTTTTTTTCCCTTTTTGATTAATCTTTCTTATTATAGCTTTTCCCTCAACTTGTTGCCTTTTATTGCCACTATCCCATCCATTCGACGGATATATTTTTTTTCCTCTGGTTTAGACTTTTATTGGAGAAGATGTATACCTTAGGAGATGTCTCTCCTAAGACAATGATATACTTTGAATGAGAAAAAGGCAGTTTGCTTTCTAGCTCTTTTATGAGACTCATCCACATTTCTATTGATCCAGGTCAAAGGTGGACCTCACATATATATCATAAAATTTCATGATCCAAATCTCATAATTGGAATCACCAATTATTCATTGAATGCATACTTTGTGCCTAGCACTGAGTTTTTAAGCCTAAGGAGACTTAAAAAAAAGTATTAGAGAATTTCTCTCCTTCCATGAAATTTTTTGTTTTATTTGAGAGAAATGAGGAAAGCTAGTCATATATCAAAACAATTAGAGATTCATTTAAATGTTTAACTACGTGATTATTGTGGAGATTATAGGTCACAAAAAATGTTTATAAAGAGAGAAAATAGCTACATGTCACCAAGTGGAAATGCCACAGCCAGAATCAACTAAATAATTGTTCCAATGCAACTAAAACAATGAGAAAAGGAACGTATCAAACAGAAAATTTAGAGACAGTCCTTACTCGAGGCATGGGAATAGGCTGCAGACAAACATTCAAAGATTTTTTTCAGTCATTTGATTTTGTAAAGGTTATTTGATTTATTCCAGTATCTTTACATCATTTCCCTTGATTCAATTTATTCTCAAAAAGAATCCAGATACTGAAGAACAAAGGAAGACAAAGAAAATGGGAAATGCTTATCTGTGCCAAAGAGACAGGTGGACATTTTGTAAGTACCTGGGAGGCCTGTTAATATCAAAAAGGACACCGAATGCAACACAGTACTCCTCCTGAGAGTGTTGCAAGGGGACTGTCCAAACTCTTTAATAAAAATACGGAGATAGCACACGCAAACACACACACAACCCTTACCACTATCTACACTCCACACACACACAGACTCCCAGACACCTATACTAACAGCACAGATTACACACACACATACACACTGCACACCACACATACACCCACAAAGACACTAAACCTCAGACACCTAAACACTAGACACCACACATCACACACATGCCCGTTAATCACAAAGAGGTCAAATAACTAAGTTCAAAATATATATTTCCTCCCAGGTACAGCTGAAAAGTCAGTAGTTTTAGAAAATCAAGTAGGTAATTTAACCACAAGTACATTAATTGTTTTTCAAAGAAAATATATTTTATTTTTTCTGTATGTTAAAGACATCCAAAGTGTTAACCACTTCTTTCATTATTGTGGTTTTGGAAATGGATCTGTACCATATATATCTGGATCAATAGAAAGAGGACACTTTAAAATAAATGATATAGGCAGGTACTCAGTCAGAAAAAAACAAGTCTTATTAAACAGATAAATATCAGACACCATGTTTTCATGGTTGAGGGCTTTAAAAAGCTGTTAGGTCAAGAGGGAATTTGCAAGCTATAACTCTGGTATAGCAAGTTATTTTTTCATTGTACCTCAAAGGCCAGAAGAGTTAATGGAAGTCTTGGAGAGTTGTTTAAGCACTGAAAGAAGTTCAGGTCAAGTATTCCTAGGTGCCAGCCAAAGGGCAACTCTTGGTCTTTTTAACAGCAGTTTCCTAGTGATCATGGCCATACCATGAAACTGAGCACTCACCCAGGCAGCTTAGCTTAATTGATTGTAATCTAGGATCTAATGTCAACAAATAAGATCTGAATTTCCAGAATATTTGTAACAAGTTCCCAAGGTAATTGTTAAAACCAGGCAAGTCTGATCACACATGAATTAGCTGTTATCAGGTGTTTAGCAAAAAAAAACTGTGAAATTAGTACTTTTACCTAAAATTCCAGCCCTGGCTATTCCCTCCTTGCTCATTTCTGTCCTACTCCACACTTCACTCACTTCTTTACTTCATTCAATCTTGACCTGACTGTTGATCTGATAGATTATCAACAGCCTCTCAGCCTCACAAAGTTATTATCAATCTACCTTTTAAAAAAATCAACTGATATTTGACAATGCTGCCTTATGAATCCAAAAACTCCCACTAGATGTAAGGGAAAAGTGATGCCATCAAAACTGCTGGAGACTGGTAGAGGTAGGGACATTTATCATTATTTTTGTCTGTCCAGTATCTGAATCCCCATCCTATATTTAAGAAATACCTCACCTTATCAGATAGAGACTGGCTCCCAATATAGATGTAAAGAGTTACCTTGGCAGCCAGTTTATAACAAGGGCCAAAGCACATGAATGAGGACACTCCAGTCAGATCCACCACTGTGGTGTGAGTGGTAGTGGCCACAGAAGTGGCAGCTACATCCTGCTTCCAGAAGCATCAGGGACAGAGGTTCCAGCAGGAGCATCTACGTAGTATGTGTAGTGGTACCATTTCCCTGCCTCTGGGGTAGACCTCACTAGGTAGTAATGGAAGGAAATGTGCTGTTCAAGCTTCAGGAGCAAAGATGTAGATTACTACTTTCCTTCTCAACTTAATTTCTCTCCTTCTCCTAGAACCTCAGACTTTTCTGAGACATGGAGCCTCTGTCTTTTGCCCTCTGATAAATCTCATCATTGGTTGCCCAAATGTAAACTAGGCTTCAATGCATTGTATGCAGCAAACCATAAGGGAAAACAAGTGCTCAGTTTAAAAAGAAACTTTGTGTTTTCAAATGACAAACTGTTAAAACAATAGGCAATAAAAGAGAATTAACTATTGATGTTATTACTGTTACCAACATTTTTTAATTTTTCCAAGTGTTATTTATAGATGTATATAATATTGATTGTCTGTAGTATTCAGATTCATTAAAAAATTGTCAAGATCATTGTTTTTGTGTATTTCTTTAAAAAAAGTGGATCACAAAAAGTTTCTGCGTGCTTTAAAGAATATAGTGTTATTTTTTAATTCTTATTCCAACATGATCTGAATTTAACTTAAAAAGGCATCCAACTTGGCAAAGTCTAAAAATGCATTTAGGAGAAATATTCAGTGACAACAAATTGGCCATGCTGAATCTAGTTCCTAAGGTTATAAATATAGTAGTCATAGAGAAAGCCTTTAGCATTCACTCCTGACCTTCTGAAGGGTAAAACAAAAAGCCAGCATCGCTTGCATACTCGTGATTTCCATGTTCTGCCCGCCCAACAGATAGCTGTGTGTGTTGAGGCAGTGCTCCAAGCCTTAATACTGAGGTCTCCTGGCCAGCGTCTCCTGTGTAGGCTTGATAGAAATAAACTAACCAGCTTATGTTGTCAGTATGCTGTTGACTACAAATAACATTTACTTGTTTGAATGTGTGCTGCACCAAATTAAAAAACATCACAGACTTTTTTAGGTTATGGTGGTGGTTGATATTAGTGCCACGTCGGATAATAATCCTTTTCTTTAGGGCAACATATTTGTTGGAAAAGGCGATATGGTTAAATGCACACAGGAGACTATGAGATGAGAATTATGTTCCAATTTAGGAAGACTGTGGAATAGAAAATGATGTATATACGAGGAGCTTGTCTCACCGAGTAGAGCTCTGCTGACCTGAGGGAGTCCGGAGAAGAGAGCAAGTTAAGTGAGTGAGACGAGTCTCTGCATTCATATAATAATTCACCGGGATTTTCCTCTGTGATTGCTTCATAAAAACTCTTAAAATGGTTGCATTTTGTTTATATGATTACCAATAATATTTTTATTATTATCAATAAGGGAAAACAACCGCTCACCTTTGTATGAAAAACAGTGTTTTGTGTGTAGATCAGATTCCTTTCACAGAGTTTCCAGTGTTACCTTTAGTGATTACTGTGGTAAGCTTGCTGTCTTATAGCTGTCCTGGTAGTAACAGATGATATTCCTATTTAGCAAGGTTTCCCCTTCCTTTTTAAAATTTTATTTCTTCCTTTCTTCCATGCGCTAATAATGGATCAGATTCTGTGGAGCAAACAAATGAGTTGGATTCAATTACTACCTAGTCTATGGCTTAGTAAGACTCAGGCACTGTAGGTTTTCTGGGGTAATAGAGACAATTTAGTAGGTTATTTAAAGTTAAATGCAGCAGTTAATCGAGCTCTATAATACTTTCTTTATCTCCAGGGACCCACCTGAATGCTCCCACCTCAATGGGCTGAGCAGCATCCTTTGTCATTTGCTACGAGAAAATGATCTGCTCATTTTTGAGCATACGTAATTTGTAAATCTCCATTACGAGAGCATGCTACATCAAACCTGAGATAATTGATATGTTATAACAAGAGAAAGTGAATTTAGATGATATAATCTTCAGTTTGTCTAACTTGGACCTATCCAGAAGAATGTTTGAATGCTTGTTGCTTTGTAATATCTTTATTAAAGAATAAAGAAAATTTCTCAGTGAGATAAGAAAGGAAACATTATAATCAGGTGTTACCAATGTCAAACAATCACGGGCACAAAACAGAGTTAACAGAAGGAGGCAAAGTGGTGAGCAGGTCCTATTCGTGGAGCTCAGCTGAAGGCCCTGCTGGGACAAAGGGCGGGGAGTGTTTACCCGTTCTGCTTAGAACTTGGACGCCATTTGAGGAGAGAAAGCTCGCTACCAGAGCCTTGAAAAACTATTGCAAATTAATATCTGATTTTTATTTAATTAAACTTGCATATGGAGATAAAGAGATTTTACTAAAAATTCCTTTTGATTAATGTCTGTCTCCTTGAGTTTTAAACTTCCATTTACTGCTTTTGATTCAATTGGGGCCTGGCAGGGAAAAAGCGGTCTGTCTTGATCTTTGGCCAAAAATATATCCACATATGCAATTTGTGTCTGAATTCCTAGGGATTTCCTGAAAGTAGGAAGTGTTAAAATGGGGGAAAAACATATTTAAATTTTTTGGAAGAAAGAAAGGAAAGTGCTTGACTACAGAATACTTGACTAGTTTGGTCCCCTGATATCATTGGATTGGTGTCCATGGTTGTTTTCTTTTTACATACCTCCTTCACCCCATCATGTCTCTTTTTTCTCCCTTGTTAAATATCGAATTTCTTCTCACAGGTTGTGCCTCCACAAACTTCTGTGGCATATTATATAAATATAAACTTTAGGTGTGTTCACTGTCAGGAACTGGAATTGGCCACCCCAAGATACGTCTCTTTGGCGTGAGGATTATTTTGGGCTGGTTACTCTTAAAAACTGCAGACATGAGAGAAACTCTGAAAAGTAGAATTTAACCCTTTGTAAAGAGATATTTACATTGTAAAAGAAATCACCATCCATAAAGGTGTCTCCCTCTCTGTACCAGGAAGAAGGGGGAATGACCTTATCTCTAGAAACTCTTATCAATGCAGAAGGAAAGGACGTAAATCTGCATAATAATCTTACTCTTGTTTACTGTGCTTTTCTGGTAATTTCCTATAACTGACTCCCCCCACCCCCAACATCCTCCTTTGTCTTTAACTGAGGATGGTATTTAAGGTGAGCGCTTCCACTGTTTTGGCGAGTTGCTCAGTTTGCCTGCGCCTCTCCCATGTAGACATGTTATAAAGCTTTGTTCAATTTTCTCCTATTATTCTGTCTCACATGAATTTAATTCCTTGTCCACCCATAGGGACCCAGACCGGATAGAGGAAATGTCTTCTTCCCCTACAAAACCCCCATCAAATTGTTTGTGTGTGTGTTAGTACATATTAATATATTCTCTTTCTCTATATAATATATACATATACATATGTCTTAGGTAGATGCAATTTTTCCTAGTAACAGTGTCAATATTTTTCATCAGATTTTCAAAAAGGTTCAGAAACTAGAACAAAATTTAAAATAATTCCTGTGAGAAATTGTGAGGAATCGCTATATCACCCACCCCATAACTTAAAAATGCAAGAAATGACATTTGCAATTGAAAGTTAAGCTTGAAGAGCGGCATTAAACGTGTGCAGTTGGAAACAAATAATCTTAAAGAAGTAGAAAATTTCCCAGGCTGGATTATGACTTAATGAAGCTTTTTCAAATGTAGAAAAAGAATATGTCTTTTGAAAGGGACTTGGTCAGGTAGGCAAATATTGAGTGTGCTCATCCCTTCACTGTCCAAGAGACTGCCCGAGACCCTGACAGAAGACCTCCACTCCCAGATGCTAACGTAGAAATGGATGTGAGCAGAAGCCATAGACTACACCTTGCAATTAAACACTTGACTTGTGAAATGAACTTCATTTTGCAAAAAAGTCTTTGTCGCTAAATAATTTCACCAATAATCATTCTTATATAGTAATCAGTGTTCTGATTATTACAATATTATGTCAATATTATAATATTATATCAATATTAGTTTCTTCAACCTGTTGAAGCTGAGGACCATTCCAACTAAGAATTCACAAAGGCTCATCTCACCTTCAGGCAACCAAAAGTAGTCAGGTAAAAGTCAAAGATAGTCTAGGTAAAAGCCTGGCATTTTGGGAGCTCATTTCAAACTGCTAGATTCTCCATAAGAGTAAGCTCTTTACAGGAGGTTCATACGATTTATCCAGAATCACTTGCTTCTGACATTTATTCACATAAACATTCAACAAATATTTATTAAGCACCCACCGCTGTGAATAGGTATTGGGGATACAAAATTGATTAAATAAAATATATACGGTCTATGAGTATGGCACTTACAGTCTTTCCTTATCCATTTCTTTTTGTCCCTATTAAAGAAAAAAGAAAAAATATGTGTGATTGTATTTAAATAGTCTGCTTTGATTATTTGTAATCTAAAGTAGGGTAAAAGAAATAATCACATCAAACTGATTTATTATGAATAGTATCCAGGCAAATATACTTTGACTAAAGAGACCAAAATAATAACTTTAAATGTTAATTTTTTATGGATGTTCCAAAATGCAAGATCCATTTGTTTTTGTTCAGAGTAAACAATTGGCAAAGCACAGAACACTAAAATGTAATTTGGAAAGTACATTATAAATCCTTCTTTCATAGAAGTAGTTCCTAAACTACACTGGATTGAGAAGTGAAGAAATATAAGCAATAATTGATCCAAGGGAGTTCAGGTTAACAAAAAAATATAATTATATATTTCAGTTGTCTAACGCATCATAAGCACTATTTAACGAGACAATTTTTATATTTATAAAATTATTCTTTATAACCTTTGAATCTAAAGTTCAAAGGGAGAGATGGCTGTTAAAGAATGAATAATAAAATTAATGCCTTTCCCTTGATTATTCTAGTTCTTGGTCATTAAGATCATTATTATTTCATTATTATTTTTAAAAGCTTCTATAATTTACTCATTGACCTGCTAAATATACAAAATATAGGATAAAACATTTCAGATCAGATTCGACTGAAAAATTATTCTGCATGAATATCAATATTTACAGAAGCACCTTGATTCACCTTTTCTGTGCATAGCATATCACCTCCTTTACCGATGTAAGAATTGTCACTGTTAATTTATATCAAGTTCTATTCGATCCTTTCTATTGGATTTCTTGAGCAAATAATTTCAAATATTTTTATCTCATAATATTTCAAACATTGTTTTACATTATATTTGCCACTTTTATTTAAACCACGACTCAACACTAATTACGTGGTATGTTATTTCAAAAGTACCATTTGGACATTCCTAAGCATTTCTATTGAGATTATCCTGGCGAAGATATGTTTGTATTGTTGCACAGATAGCCTGTTAGCCTAGTTCAAGTCATTGAAAATTACTACTTTGAAAATATAATTCTATGAACATTCTCTCTTTGTGTTCTCTCTAAACTCTTTTAAATTCTCTATTTCTTTCTGAAGGATTACTGAGCAAAAGAAATTATCTGGTGAGGGTTTGTGCATGTTATGTTTTCATTGTTCTTTCTGCATGGCTCCTTGATTACCAGATAAATATTGGTTCCTGTCTTCCCTGAGCACCTTTCATCCTCCACAGTATAATTTTATGTTAGGGTTTAGAGACACTACAATTGAATAGCATAAATCTACTCATTATATCATTCAAGCTTTGACTTTCTATTGTAGCCTGTGAGAAAGGCCTTTCCCTGCTCTGCAGTCTAAATTTAAAATCTAGAAATATGACCAGATGTTCTCATTAAGCATGAAATGAATATCACACATGTATATCATTTCTTTCTCACATATAATATGCCCTGCAATTTTAGTTTTAATTAAATATGGATTTTCTTACTTAGCTCGTTCTCCAGATAGCTACGCTAACTGTGGTAATATTCTTAGTATTCTCCAATGCCAGTGAATTTTTATAGAGTCAATGTATCACTGAGAAACCTCAGCTAGAAACATATGACATTCATGATCTCTTCATACAAAATGAAAGCTCCTAAAATAAAATATCCCCTTCCAAATTGAACCATTTAAGTATTACTAGCATGAGAAAAAAATTCATAAGATTTATGAAATGTATATGCTGCATTTCAGACCAACAGAGAATATTCGTCCATCTCCTCATAGGTATTCTTAAAATACTTTCTGTATGAGAGTAATGACACAAAACTTGTTCAGGCTTCAGTGTAAGCCTTGCAAGGTACAGAATGAAGGAAATTCTCGTTCACGCAAACATTTCCAGTCACTCATTTTTCTCATAAAGTAATTACTGAGCATCAGCCATCTGCCTGGCACTGCGCTGAGATTGGTGTACAAAATTAGAGGGCACATGCACTACCCACTAGCAGGCAAACAGTCAAAACAAATAAACAAAGAGTATGATCATGACTAAAGTAGATGCATGTGCAAAGTACTAAAGAAGTTTCACAGAGTAGGTATGAACTGAGCTAGTACTGAAAAAACACTTCAACTTTCGCTACATGGATAAGCCAATAGACAGGAAAACAGATATTTACCCAGAGAAAAGAGACAATATAGCTGCCAATGTTAATGGTTAGAAGCAAGGACGTTGGGACACATTTTCTGTGTTCAAATACAACTCCACACCCTACAGAGAACTTAGGAAAAGTTATGCTAACTCTCTACTCTTCGGTTTCTTCGTTTGTTAAATAGAAACTGCATCATAGGGTTATTATGAGGATAACGTGAGTCAATATATGTGAAGTGTTTAGAATAGTGCCTAAGTGTTTGCTCAATAAAACTAGAAACTTCAAGTTTTTTGAAATATAAAATTGAATAAATGAATTGATGAGACATAGTGGTCAGGTAATAATTTTAAATGCCTTTAAAAAGATACATAGAAAAGATATTTTGAGCGGAAAGGTGATGTGTAGATTAGAGACGGTTCAAATCCTTTGTCACTTCTCCCATTTGAGAAGTAGAGTTCACTAATTCTACTCCTTTTGAATCTAGACTGATCTTATTACCAATATGGATGAAAAGAATACCGCAGAAGTGTTGTGTCAGTTGCTGGGTCCATGCACTGAGAGACTGCCAGGATCCATTTCAAATTCATTGGAACACTCTCTGGGAGCCCGGAGCCTCCCTGTAACAAGTCTGGCTGTGCATCAAAGACCCCTCCTAGATGCTCTGGTCGATTGTCTTAGCTGAGCCCAGTCTTTCAACTGTCCCCACCCAGGCACCAGACATGTGAGTGAAGCTGCCTTGGACGCTCCAGACCAGTACATCTGCCCCTAAACAGCTCACCGTGAACTCCACCAATGTCAGATGTAAAAGAGGAATCGTTCCTCTCAGCCCTGCCTGGAATTCTGGGCCAATAAAATTATGAGACATTATAAAAATGGCTGAGTTTTAAGTCACTAGGTTTTGGGGTGTTTTGTTACTCATCAATAATCTCATGGGAAAAAGTACAAGGTCAGATTTCTGTATTAAAAAGATCCCTTGGCCTTTGTGATAGTGGGGAGCATATAATTGGGATGGAGTCTGGAAGCTGCAGAATGACAAAATTTTCAGATGAATCGAAAGCAGAGATTATGGGGGCCTAAACTAGGTTAGTCTTATTAGACGTGAAGAGAAAGAAGTATTATTAAATTAAAAATTAGTGTTTTTTCCTATACTTTTTCCTTTTGCCTCTAAGTTCTCTTCGATTAAGTAGATACGGTTTAGGAAACGTGAACTGAGTAGCTGAAATGGAATTAAAGCCAGTAAGTAAGCTAGAAAGGCAAAGTTCATTTCTTGTGCTCTAAGACAATTCTTGAAGAGAAACATCTTTTGGTATTTTTTTGTTTGTTGATTTTATAAATAGATAGAGATAGAGATATGCTAAGGATCCCAGAAGATTTAAACTATAATATTTGCATCATAAACCATTGAGTAGGGAAAGATATAAGATGATTTAAGGGCTTGCTATGGCAATGAACCCCTAGGTGAGAGGAAAGAGAATAAACCAGTGAACGTAATATGGTAGAAGAATGATGCCTTTTGAGTATTCCTGGGTGAGCCCAGCAATAGGCCATTACTAGTATTAAACTCTGAAGGAGGAAGTGGTCTATATGACTTTTTCTTCCCAAACTTTTTTGGTCAAGACCAAGAGTTAGAATTCATCTAATATTTCAACCTAATATAAAAAACAGAAACACGCAAAACTGGGACAGTCATTTCAAAAACCACTCCGTTTGTCTTACGATAGACAACATGGTGTTTTCTGGGCTTTTTTTAAAGTTCTGGTCGAATCATATGACCTAATAAATTATATCACCAGCCACAAATTTCACTTTGAAAACCACTTGTCTCCAGAAAAAAAAATACTATACATATATATACACATATATAAGTTGAGATAGAAAAAGACACAGCATTTCCATGAATATAGCCCAAGGAGACTGCAAAACTCTTGAAGAATGTCTGCATAAATCATGGCATCAGTGCAATTGAGTATTTGTTTCTGAAAGATATGCCAATGTCAACAACAGAACCTCTCAGCTTGAAGTGGCAAAAGCAGCCACAGGTTCCTACAGGCCCCTTTGAGAGGGATTTGGGCATATTATAGGATGAGTGAAGAGATGTAATTGTCTGGGCCCTGGATGAACAGGACACAGATTGCTGTACGGGCAGCATAACTGAGCATCATGTCAGGACCCAGCAATCTCGGTAAATGCTGGGAAATCATTCTCAAGGACCAGCTACATCTCAGCAGAGGCCACCAGGAGAGGGCGGATGAGATAGGACCAGTGACACACCCTTTCTTCATAACACCAGGTTGATAAAGAAGTCCTTACTCCCTGCCCCATAACTTTATATCAGTTTGGGAGTATGAGGGTTATTATATATAAATCTTTCTTTCCCAGCTAGATTTGGAATTGTGAGAGCTAGACCAAGAAGCCCAACTCATAAAGATCAAAGTGCCATTTTTATTATGGACAACGCAATAGGAAAATATTATTTTAGATCTGTTGTACAAATGTACTTCGCTTCAATTAATCGGCCTTATCCATCCAATTGCAGTCAGTATTATAACACCATAGGCCTCCCTAAAGTGACCCTACATGGAAAAGCAGGATTCATGCTTCCTGGAGGCAGGCTGAATGTGTGTGTGTGTGTGTGTGTGTGTGTGTGTGTGTGTGTGTGTGAGAGAGAGAGAGAGAGAGAGAGAGAGAGACCATATGAACACAGAATGCATAATTCTTTTACAGAATTCACCGATCAAGTAAGGCGTTCCTCCTCCCATAGAATGGACATTGAAAGAGACACAAATTGTTTCTCTACACCTGAAAATATCAAGGATGTGGAAATAGTGTTCCACCTTAGAAACAGTCACAGGTAACATTTATTGAGCCCTTACCATAAACCAAACACTGTTGTAAAATGTGCTCAAGTTTCTTGTACTTTTAAATACCCTGCTGTAATTCTGTATTCTACTCAAAGGCAAACCACTATAAAGAGTAATCTCTCATTATCTTGTCCACGTCAACATATTCTACCTCTGCAATCTGGCTCCTGGCCACAACACGCCACAGAAATGGCTGTCACTGAGGTCACCAGTAACTTCCCCATCCCCAAGTACAATGAGCAACATTATGTATTTTTGTTCTTTTCTTTTCATTTTTGATTATTCTGTAGAATGTGTCACTATTCATTTCTTTTCTTGAAGATTTCTTCTCCCTTGGTTTTCAGGAGACCAGCATTTTTGCCCTCTTCCATATAATATATGATTCCATACAATAAACGATAAAGGATATCAACCTCCTTCATGGAGTCTGTTTTACCGGCTTCTAAAATGTTGGAAGAACTCTGTAATTCATTGTCAGACTTAATGTAGGGTCAACTATTACCTATATGTTGATGACGATTCTCAGGTCTATATATCTAGGTCAGATTTCTTGCATAATCTCTAAGGCAATATGCATAACTACTATGTTATATCACTACCTAGAACTCACAAGGGCACTACAAATACAAAAGATCAGAAATAACCCATTATTGTACTTTAACACCTACTAGTGCATACACCTATCTTAGTGAATGAAAATGCTACCCAAGCATTTGTCCAAGCAAGATTTTTGGAGGAGAGCATAGATTCTTGCTTTCCCTTACCAACCATCTCCTCTATGTCTTGTTAATGCCTGGTCTCACAATTTTCACATAAAGCATTGCTAACACTGTGCCACCTTAACCCTAAAGTCCTTCTAGAAATTCTCCAAAGAGAGGTAAAAGTTGTGCACCGGAATATGTGAAAAAGCACGTTAGTGCTTTCTAGACAATCTCTATCTAGAAAACATCATCTGGTGAAAGAGAATCTACATTAAACTAAAGGTAAAAGAGTCTACATTAATGTGTATGAATATGGGGCAAAAAGTGATGTGGACTTTTGTGAGAAAAAAAGCAAAACATCTCTGAACTTATTGGGAAATTGCTAGAATATTGGTATTGAAGAAAAAGCTGAGTTCATAGGAATGAAGCAAAAACCAAACAAAATAACAAAAAACTTAAAAATCATCTTTTCTTTGACACTGAAACTAGGCTTTCAAATCGCGTAATAAATTAAATGTAAAAAATTAAGCCTAACTAAAAAAGATATGTGTATTCCAGGATTTATTTTTACTTAAAAAGTTATTTTTAAAACCATCTTTGAGGGTATTGTTTAAAGTTTAATATTAACTGTTTTTAAAGGTTATACAGTACTTTGGGTATAAAGTTACATACATTCTAATATCTAAGATCTTGGGACCTATTCACTGCCATCTGGTGCCAGTGTAACCAAATTGCAATGGCAACTCTGTAGACTAACATGTTATGATTTTAAACAAAGACAGACAATTAAATTATTTTTTTGTAGTGCTTTACAATGAGGCATCAGCTCAATGAAGTAACATTTATGTTACTGAAAGGTGGTGGCACAGTAAATCCTACTTCATTGCCAATAAACTAAAGATCAAAATAATCAACCGAGCTCCACTGGTAATAAATTGAAAATCAGTGGAGCACAAAATGTATTACTGTTAGAATTAATTCTGGCACAAAATGGGTTGTTGAGTTTTCCCCTTTTCTTAAGGCAAATCAACCCTTAGCAAATAGTTAATAGACTGTTGAAAGGTAAATTCAGTGTGCTCATGGTGTTTTGATGGAATTTGAATTTTATATTTGATTTTTGAGTATAATGTAATCATTTGGACTCCTTTGTACACATGTTTTGGAGAAATTTTTACACATTTAATGATTAAATTGCATCTTTAAAAGTTTATTGGATTACAAATGGAATTTTTTCACGTATTTACGAAAAGGTTTTTTGGGACCCGCAGTCAGCCCAATCATTGATTATAAATTGGATTGATGTATTATGGACTTATGTGATTTAAAACTTATTAATGAGACTGGAATATGTCATAGGAAGTTGTTTTGATGTTAAGAGAACTTTATAGACATACAATATGGTTCCAAATGAAGGAGGCTGATATTTTTGAAGGGTACTCTGGAAGTGTGGGAATGAGAGAGCTAAGCTTACACATGGTGATGAACCCGAAGATTCTGGATGGGACTTGCAGAGATGAAGCAAGTTCATGGCTTCCCTGCTACAGGTTATCACTAGACGCTAATTGCTTCTATTCTCTTTTTTCTGCTTGCTTTAGACTAGCATTTGAGCAGTCTCCTTTTTGAGGATGTTCCACCGTTTAACTTTTTCAATAGTAACTAACCATAGTCATTGATGAGGAGAGATCTATTCGTATGTAGGTGATGATTTTCTCCAATAGCTAAAAGAATAGGCACATTTTTTTTAATCCACTGGGTTTTAAGTCAGCAAAGTGCAGGATCAATATTTATTATTAATGTAATTTATAAAGGCTGATCAAATAATCTATAGAGGGAGAAGATGTTTTTTCTGTAATTTTCTTCTGACATTGTTTGGCTACGTCTCTTTTTCAAAGGCTTTATGCAAGGGTAGAGATTTCTAAGTATATATCTCAGTTCCTCATTGACCCAAGTTCCCTAGGTCTATAAAAATCACATAAGACCATATTTAAGCTTCATAAACATGTCATAAGAGTCATAAATTGTCTTTGTGCATCTTACTAAACCCAATGGAAGAATCATAAGTCTCTCAGAGACTGTTGCATGATATTACACTGCCTGGGCTGGACTCTCCAGCCTAACTATCAGTACAAGAGAGAGCCTGAAGCAATCAGAGAGAGTGTGTTTAATTTGCTTATTGTATCACTTTGGGAAATTAAGAGCGTCATTCAAAAACCCTTAAATGTTTTACTGAGAGGATTTGCTACAGAAGTTCATATATTTACAGAGTAAGAATAGATTTTCATTCAATACCTCCTTTCAGAATGAGACAACTAACTTCTTCAAAGATCATCTTGTGGTAGAACCAGAATTTTGCCTCAAATCTCTTAACTCACTCAAAGGTTTCTTTTAATTACAAAGCGTCTTTTACGCAGTAACCCTTATTCTTAGGATATCTCAAACCTTTAGGAGTACTTGGTTTTTCGTGCTAAATATTCATACAATATAATTTGGTCTCAAAGTCATTTTTTCTCATCATGTATAGCTGAATCAGTTGCCTGCGAATCTTCATAAAGCACAGAGGAGATCACTATCATTATATAATTACATTTGAAATCTCTAATGATTTTATTTTCTTCATATCTTCCAAGTTAAAGCTGCTCTGTAATCCATGTGGGAGTTGACATCCATAGTTACATAAGGAGGAAATTTACTAATAAAAATATTATCCTTTTTAGAGATAGAAAGCAGGGTTTATTCACTTACTGATCATGAGTGCCACAATCAGTCATAACTAATCTTTACCAAGAGAATTCTATAAAGGAAAAAGTATTCCTGGTTTTCCTCAGAATCTGAATGTTATGGCCCAATAAAGTATGTAAAATTTATCTGCATCTATCTAATCTACAAGATTAGAAATCACTAATCAGGGCATGTTTTGGCCTTGGTAAAATTATCTTTTAAGAATGAATCCATACTCTTGTGTTAGTAATGATGATAATAGCTACCAATGATAAGACAAATTTATCCTGCTAACATGTGGATGAGTTTCCCTATGTCCTGCTTGGATGATTTTCAAGCATCGTTTTCACAACCAATAAACAAATATCCATAAATAATATAAAAATATTCCTACTAATTGATAAATACTGACAAATATTGGTAGATATGATGGTTTATAAGAATTATAGGCATTTCACAGCATTTTTGAATCATCTATTTTGAACAAAATAGGAGATATTAAAATGTATATAAAACAGTATGCCTTTCAGTATTTAGTAAAGATTTTTTTTGCATTGTAAGCTTTATTTATTTAATCAAATTATAAATGTTTTAAGAGGAGTGACAATGGTTGGAATGAGTATAAGAATTCTGAGAACTCATAAAAATAACGTTAACAGGGCATTAGAGGAAAGATTAAATTGGAATTTGAAATCAAATTGAAAAGCCTAAAATGAATGAAGTTGAACAAAAAGCAATGAAAAATGAGGAAAGAGATTAGAAATGAGATAAAGAACAAAGTGTGATAAGGTTAATCGTATGAAATACTTGATTCGAATAACCAAGAAGCTGTAATCAATGTGGAAGGGCACAACATGGGAAAATGGTGTTATAGCTATAAATATTGCAATCAACTTACATCCAGTTTTCATAGCACACGTACTTTGCATTTCCATCTGACAAAAACATGTATATCATATTCTACAGGCCATCAACAAATCACTTTGACAGGCTCTATCTGTACTTTCCTAAGTCTGTATTCGATCGCTTTCTCAAGAGTGTGAACATTGTACTTGTTAGGTGTCATGCTTGAACATCAAATTAATGTGCTTAGAAAGAAAATCTAAATCAATTAAATTCTTAAAATTTTGTAAGTACCCATTCAAATCTGCTGGCTTGACATATGTTACCAGACGTACAGTTGATTATACACACCTTATACCTCTTGCAAGCATAAATAATTTATATACATATAACAATCCCTGAGTTGTTAACTGACATGACACTTACATAATATGATATGACATTTCACTGGTAATGGTATTTCAGTTACCATTATTATATTATTTCATGCCTAATATCATGTGGTCTCCATTTGAATAAGTCCCCCTCACTCATAATTTTTAACAGGGTCTCTTTTAGCTTGGTTAACTATGGTTCATATTCCAGTAGCCTCGAGATTTCTTGGAAGCATACAGAAATAAATGTATAAATTATATACATTTATATAATTATAAATAGCATACTTTGGTGTTCTGATAACACATTTCAATCCCTCCTCACCTAAGATCTGTTGGTAGGATACGATAGCCCACCTTAACACATGTAGCTATGGAAAAGTCATCCATTCTCCAAATGCCTTTCTTCCAGGTTTGGTAGATCCTCTTGCCTGTATTTTCAAGTCCTTTGCCATTGCTATGCGTGCTGCGAGTGCTAGCTTTAGACACAGTTTTTAAGAAATTGTTTTTTTATAAGTTTTGCTCCTATCCAATAAGTGATGAAAATGTTGACTTCCTTTCTTAACTACTAAGACGTTGATTGCTTCTCTAATTCCATAACATTTTCACCATTCTTTGTCTGTGCATTATTTCTGTGCTATTATCAGCATTACTGTCTGATGAAGAACATTTATCAACTCTATTTACTATCTTGAAATCCCAAAATGCAATTTTATTACTTGATCTTCTTAGTAGGAAGAGTCACATCCTAAGATCTGAGCTAAAAACAATCCCTGAGTTGTTAACTGACATGACACTTACATAATATGATATGACATTTCACTGGTAATGGTATTTCAGTTACCATTATTATATTATTTCATGCCTAATATCATGTGGTCTCCATTTGAATAAGTCCCCCTCACTCATAATTTTTAACAGGGTCTCTTTTAGCTTGGTTAACTATGGTTCATATTCCAGTAGCCTCGAGATTTCTTGGAAGCATACAGAAAACACATCTTAAATAAAATAA
Source organism: Equus asinus (assembly GCF_041296235.1). Taxonomy (NCBI): domain Eukaryota; kingdom Metazoa; phylum Chordata; class Mammalia; order Perissodactyla; family Equidae; genus Equus; species Equus asinus. The sequence continues at coordinate 34,741,482 of NC_091800.1, read as the reverse complement.
AATTAATTCATTCTGTTACTATTCTCTCATCCACTGGAGACAGACACACAAACATGCACATACACACACTTATGTACATTCTAGAGGAGAAGAAGAGATAATACACAAACAAATGAAAAACTGAGCAGTATCATCTTAAATGATAAATTCAGTGAAGACACTAAAACAGGGTGATATGATAGATAATGATTGGGTAGAAAGTAATTTATATTAAATGGTAAAGAAGGCTTTTTTGGGAAGGTGCCATTTTGATAAACTGGTACCCTACAGACAGGCAACTAAGACAAAAATCTGATGACAGATAATTTCAGATTAAACAAACAAGTTATGAATGGATATGCAAATGACAAATAAATATTTAAGCAAGTAAGTAAATCAATATAACATAAATAATCCAAAGTAGGAGTTGTATCACTCTTTGACACTTAATCCCTTTTACAAGTTACTTGTGTTTTCAACCCATCTGGAAATATTCTGTGAATCTACGCTATCTGGCTTTGGTAGAGGTAACTTACCTTTCAACGTAGAGATGAGAGGCTGTCCTCTGATTTCTGATTTTAGTCTTAAAAGCTGAGGTTGTTCTCATCTTCGTGTACTTAGATTGATGTGACTATCGTGTCGTCATTTCTCTACTGTCTCTTCAAAATTGCATAAACCCGAGTGGCCCTGGGAGCACTGACAGCCAAAGAACTTTGCAGGTCTCATACCCTTACCTGCATGCAGTCACAATTGTAGTGGACACTCTGTTGCAGTCACTTGTGTCTATCTCATCACAAAAAGAGAAAACTATAGACCAAGATATTTTATGGAATAAGATACAAAATCCTTAACCAAACATTAGCAAATATATGAAAGTAATATATAAGTAAAATACTTTCTGATCAAGTGAGAATCATCTAAGAAGCAATAGTTTATTTCAACACTTGAAAATAGGTAGATGTACTTCACTCTATCAACACAGGGGGAAGAAATGCTTATGTTATAGATACAAAAAATGTATTTGAAGAGTTGATGGTTCATTGGTGATAGAAATTCTCAGCAAACAAATAACAGGGAAACTTCCTCAATTTGATGAGGCACACCTACAAAACACCTACAAGTGATATCATATTTAATGGTTAAAGATGAAGTGTTTTTCCCAAAGATTTTGAAGAGGAGAAGGATGTCTGCTCTCACCAATTCTACTCACCACTGCTGTGGAGATTCCATCTAGTGAAATAAAGAAAGAAAAAATAACAAAGGAAATACATATTGGAAAGAAAGAAATAAAAATAGTTTTTTTACAGATGACATGATCCTCTATATGCAAAAATCCCTTAAAAATGAAAAAATTCCACTAGAACTAATTAGTGAATTCAGCAAAATCACAGGATACTAAATCAATATATATAAATCAACTATATTTCTATACTTGCATTAACTAATTAGAAATAAAACTAAAACAAATACAATTTACAGCAACATAAATAAAATAAAATACTTAGGGATAAATAAGGGCAAAATTTACATGCTGCAAACTACAAAGACTCTAGTGAAAGATTTAAAGAAGACCTTAAAAAATGGCGATAGATGCCATGTCTATGGGTGTAAGTAAAGATTTCTTATATGGGAGATAATTTTTTTAAATTGATAAATTGGATACATTTGATTAAAGTTAAAACCTCTGTCTTTATAAGACATTATTAAGAAAATGAAAAGAAATTACAGATTGAGAGAAAATATTTTTAAAACACATATCTGGCACAAGACTTGTATCCAGAATATATAAAAAACTCCTACAAGTCACTAATATGAAGACAAACACTTCAATCAAAAAGGGCAAATATTTGAATAAATACCTCACTAAAGAGTAGTAGAGATGGCAAATGCACACTTGAAAAGATAACCAATAGCATTTTTGTTGGAAACATACAAATTAGAACAATGCAATATTTCTATACACCTACTAGAATGGCTAGATTTTAAAATAAGACTAGCAATACCAAGTTCAGACAAGTGTGTAAAGCAACTGGAACTTTCCTGCATTGCTGGTGGGAATTTAAAATGGTATAACTACTTTGGAAATTGGTTTGCAGTTCCTTTTAAAGTTACATATACACTTAACCATATGATCTAGTGTCATCCCTATTTATCCAAGATAAAGGAAAACAAATGTTCACAAAGAGCTCTATGTGAACGTTTTTAGATCTCTCTTCATAATACACAAAAAGTGGTAAAAGTCCAAAGGACCATCAAATGGTGAATGAACAAGCAAATTGCAATATACAATTCATACAGTGGAACATTACTCAGCAATAAAATGGAACAAACTACTGATACATCCACAACAGGGATGATTCAGATGCTCTATGCTAAGTAGAAGAAGCCAGACTAAGAGGCTACATACTGCATCACATCATTTATATGACATTCTAGAAGAGACAAAACTATAGGGACAAAAATCAGATCAATGGTTGTCACAGACAAAGGTAGGGGAAGGCGACTGAGTAAAAAGTGGCCTGAGCAGACTTTTTTGAGTGATAAAAATTTCCTGTAGCTTGATTCTGGTGGTGGTTATATGACTACATAGTCTTGTATTGTACATTTATTGCATATTTAAGAAGGGTGAGGTATAAATTATACCTCATTGTATCATACATTCAAAATTGGTGAATTTTATGGTATACAAATTTTAGGTTAATAAACATGACTCAAAGGAGAAGAATGAAAGGAGGAAGAGGAGATGGAAGACAAGGTGGAAAAGGGGGAGGAAGAAGAGAAAGAGAAACACTGGTAAATATTGAAGATTGGAATGTAAGATTCAACATGTAGATAATAAGCGTTTTTGAAGAAGAAAACCAAAGCAAGGAAATTGAATTAATGCTAAAACTTATACTTCAAAAGAACTTTCAAAAAGGAACTGAAATTACACATTGAAAGTCACAATATATACCTGAAAATACAGAACCAGAACAACCTCTACCAGGAAACATGCTAGTAACATTACTGGATTTTAAAGAAATATAATTTGTGCATCCAGGAAAAAATAGTACATGGCTTATAATGCAAAGAAAACATTTTGTCATTAGTTTATGAAAACACTTTAATACCAGAAGAAAGTGGAATTACATATTTAAGTTACCCAAGTGATTAAAAATGTGAGTCAAAGATTTTATGTCCAGCAAAACTGACTTCGAACGATAAGAGCAAAGACATGCTGCTATTACTATGTGACTCAGGGAGTACTGCTCCCATGAGATCCTCTTAGAGATCGTACTAGAGTGTGATCTTTAGGTAACATGACGAGATGATGAGCATTAAACTTATAGTTATTTGTAGCCTTAAGACTAAATAAGGGATAAAATACATAATGTCTATATGTTCTGATAATGTAGATAGAGTACAACTATGAAAAATGAGTGGGGAACAGAGAGAGCACAAGCAAAAAAGTTTTAACTCTTCTCAGTAATTCTATTGGGGAAAGTCATGTTAAGTTTTATAATTCTAAGACCATGATGCATGTGATATGCTATAAAGCAAATTAGTGATTATAGGACTTCCTACTCATACCATCCCTTCTATCCTTTAAATCAGAGTCCTCAGGAGAGATCAATAGGGAAACAGATGGAAGGCTAAAGTGATTAAACAAAACTCCTGTAGTCTTGACTGTGAGTGGGAAGTTGCCAAGTAAACTTTTGAAGCATTTTAACATACACAAAATACATATAGATATATATAAAGATATATCATTGTACATGTATTAATTACTCTATATATCTATAGATTGATGTATTGTTTTATCATAGATTATATATATTTTAGACCCTAACTCTCTTTAACTAAGGCTATAATTGGGATGGGACACAAGGAGGGGGTTCTAGTATGGCCAACAAATTCCTCTCTCTTTATCTGGTTACAAGGGGGTTTGGCTTATAAGAGCGAATAAAACAGTACACTTGTTTTATTTGGTTTACTGTATGTATTATTTTTCAATAAAAGGGCTAAAATGTCTAAAGCATTTTGACTATAATGAATTAGCCATGAGAACAATTACATCCTTCCAATATTTTGATTACCCCACTCTCCTATTCTGACTCCACAGGGAACACAATTTATAAGATGAAGCACTGAGTGCATGTGCGGAGTGTGTCTGGTGTCATATCTGCATTGAAAGGAATCCACTTGAGTAGAATTGCCAGGTGCTACACCAAAACATCACACTGAAACTAACCAATGACAAACCCAAAAGACACTGTTAATTTCTAAGCATATATTGGAAAACAAACATTTATCCTTTTTAAATAATAGCTGAATATCTATATTAATTTTGGCTGCATAATCCTTTCTCTGTGAATCCTAGGAAAGAATTAGCACACCACTTTCTTCTTTCCCTCGGTGGTTTAACATTCACTGAACACTACCTTAGCCAATATGTAAATCTAAAAATTAAAGAATTTCCAGCCTCAAGAGCAAAGAAAAATCAAAAAAATGCAAAAATGGACTGTGCCTAACAAATCCAAACCACTATCAAGAGCCCATAATGGAAACCAATTTTAACTATAAGCCCTTAAACAGAAGCTGCAGTACCTATAATTGTATACCAAATCTCCTTTTAAATTTACTTTTGCTGTAAATATAATATGCTTTACTATAGACTATGCAACCATAACAATGGGCTCAAAATGAAAGTACTATTTTACAGTGTATATACCTAAAATAATATTCAGTATAAAATGTGTAAGATATTCAGTGCTATGATTTGTTTGGATAATGGTAAGCACTCTTTTATGGCAAGGAAATAGAGGTCTAGAGTGAACAATTCTAGTTATTTGCCTCTAGATTTACAGATACTGGAGAACATTTCCTACCCTAAGAACTCTTGCTAATATTAAGTGAGAGAGAGAGAGAGAGAGTAGCCTCTTGCTTCAGAATAGAAATTGTCTTATGTTTTTATGTTAGATTCAATTGGGCAGTATATCAAAGAGGCATATTATTCAATTCATAACAGATTTCTAAGTATCACAATAGACTGAATTGTGGAGAATAAATTATTAAAAATAATTACAAGATGAAAATGTGCATTTCTTACCCCAAACTATTTTTATCCTAAACTAGTAACTCATTTATACCTTGTAAAAAAAGAGAAAAAACAGTTGTCCCTGTTTTGTAGCTGCCATTTCCTTAAGGGATAAAATTTAGTGCTAAAAAGCTGGTTTGCTAAAATTTCTGCTTTAAACATATGAACAACCATGTAGCTGTTTGCATACCTTTGCCTTTGACCATTTCTCTCTGCAATGTTAATCACAATTCCGGGCCCCTTAACAGTTCAACATGCCAAGTTTGTGAAGTAATTGACAGTGGCAGCAAGAAGGTTTTCTCAGAAAATACTTAGTGATGAATTGGAATTTTCTAAAATCTTATCAAATTTAACGTGTATCTCCCCTAAAATACCTGTATATATGCGGAAAATGTAAACATATGATATTTAGATTTTATGACATCATAACACAAAAGGCGCTGTCTTAATATATCCACTCACAATCAAATCGAACAACAGCAACTATAAATTGCGTGTAGGAATTACAATGAAAGTGAATCTTCAGTTTGGGCTCTTTTGTGTTTTCTAAGTATCAAAGTGCCTTTACATATTTTCAAAGAAAGGTAAAACATTTATTTGTGGGTTTTATCTATATAGAGACATCTTTAAGCATAGCTAAAACTGAATATATCTTTTTACTGAATCTTATGACTTTATCATTCCTTGATGGAATTTTATTACCAATTTACGAAAAAAGTTCATGTTTAAGTTTCCAGGACCTGGTATTCAAAGACGTCATCTACAAGCTCTGAGGTCCATTAGAAAAGGTGAGAAAAACACTGAATTGGGAACTGGAGGAGTGGGTTTCTCTAGGCAATGTCCAGATACACAATATACAGTCCCAATGGATGGCAGCAGCAGCAAGCAGCATAAATCGGTCAGGAAAATGATGAGTTAAAGAAAACCTTGAAGAGGAGAAATGTACATAGACTATTGTTTCTACCAAGGACAAAGATTTGCTCAACCTTTGACTCCTAAAAACACCAGTATTAAGATGGATTTTGGAAAAAAGTTTTGCATTTTGGAAAAACGTCAGTTTGGCAATTAAAAGAGACAATAAACTACAAAATTCATGCCTAAACGCCCTGAAGTCTTGCTATAACGTGACCTACTGTAAGATGAAATTCTGTCTGAGGCATTTCTATCTCATGCTTCCTCCAAAGGAATTCATTAGAGTAAGCAGCACAAGAATCTAGTTGTAACATTTTTTTAACCTATAACAGAGCAATGTTGACCGTGTTGTAAACTCCAGAATCCTTTTTTGAAAAAGAGAATATACAAGCAGGGGACATTTTTTAAACTATAGTCAAAAGAAGAATTTATAAGATTACCATATAAGATTTGTTTGTTTGTTCCTTATCCACTAGTCACATTATACATTTTTAGTTGCTACACGTAGTTTGCAAAACATAAAAAAAAAAATTCTACCGCAGATCCTTAATGAAGACATCTTTATTAACAAAGTGAAATAGAAAATGAAGAAAACGATCCTCCTTTTATAAACACAGACCTAGTGTTCTCAATTATGTTCAAATCTTCAATGAATGAGATGAATTCAGCTTGTGTAAGATAGGCCATTATCCTAGGAATATGTAGAATTAACAAAAATCTTTCCTTACTGAAAATCCTAATATTGAATATTTAATATCTGAGATAGTTATAGGAATGGAACACAAGAAGAAAGTATTTCATCACATACAACCAGGCTTTCTCTTATGTGAAGTGAGAAGAATAAGTAAATCTATTTACATTGCTAGATAACAGAAAGCAAAAGCCACATGTAGTTTATGTAGATGACCTCCCCAAACTCGTAAACCTATGAAATGAGTATTTAGTAGGAAAAATGTTATTTTTTTCATTGTTTTATTATGAAGTCAGTGTCAAAGATCATGGATTCTTGCCCGACGACAATTTCTTCGATTCACCACAATCCTGGCCCAGTAGTGTCCTTCTGCCTTTTACTATGCTCTCTTTGGTTGTGTAACTAGTTCAGGTCCTCCCTCTATTAAAAATGTCTGATTACCTTCCAATTTCTCACTCCATGAAAGAAGTCACTCGGCTGCACCTGTTCCCTAGATTTTATTTATTTTTTCATTCTTCTACAAAAATCGAGTAAAATGTTATCTGTTTCATTTATTTGCAAGAGGCTCTATTACTGAAAAAAATGTCACCTCATGCTTTGTATTATCATGCTTTCAAGATGAAATGCATAAATTGGTAGGTATTTTTCATGTATTTCCTACCTGAGACACTACCAGATGGTACTGTGCTGGTCTCTGGTTGATCATGATGTGAGAGACCTGGGCTCACAGCCAGACCAACACACCATGGGCTGAGAGAAAACAATGTAATGCTGAACCGCACATAAAATTCACAAGTGGTACTTCTGTAATTTAAACAGACATCTGCTTTCACAGGTTATGTTTATATGAAATATAGATTATAATGTATATACATTTTTTCTGACTTCATCAAGTTATAAAACTGAACTTAAGAGGGTGATTAACAATATGTGTATTTGAGATACAGATAGATTCAACACGTTTATATACATACACACATATATATTATAGATACCTGCTGATAATAGGTTTCAGCTACTCATTTCTCACACGCACATATACAAGTGCATCTATACATAGACATTAGCATACAAAAATTTGGGACATTTCTCTGAGCTTTCTCTGTTAGTTTGTTTGTTTCATAAGTCTTCCCTGATGTTTCATGAGAGTGAGGTTGCTGCATTTAGTAGGAAAAACAGCCTGCTCTCTGATTGGGAGTTCTTCTATTTGCTTTGGGAACAACTTTTCCAGAAACAACTTCTCATTTGAAATTTTTGAAAAGCTCAAATGCTTGTATTTTAGTAAGCAAACAGAAAGGCCTGTCTTCTTTTATCTCTTTCTTTCTTTGCTGGGGTGGGGTGGCGGGGTGTTGAAATATCCTCAGTAGCATCTCTGATTCTTTTTACTTGTACATGTAGTCATCCCATTTGTCATAACTGTTATCCACATCTCAAGAGGTACAGCCTCAGAGATTTTGTTTTATATCTTTCTCTTCTTCCATCCCTTCATCTTCTAGTCTCTCTTGAATTTTTGCCCATTAATAACACACCTATGAGAACACTGTTAGTATTTTACATAATAACTACTGGCAGATTTTATAGCTCAGGAAAGACATTTAACAAGAATGAAAGCATCACAAGAGAATTTTAGCTTTATGTTGACTAGTTCATTGTATAGTGTTCCTTTACTTTGCAAAATATTATGTAAATGATTTGATTAACCTGGTAGAACTTAAATCTCACAAGTACACATATTTTTAACTGCTCTCTTAAGTTCAGTTTTATAACTAGCTCAAATAAGAGAAAAATGTATTGTTGAAGCTTTATAGAGAACATAAAAATCATTTGCAGTAATAAGAACTTAATATTTACACGGTAATAGAAGTACAACACAACAAGGTAACTAATCTTTCAGTGAGCACAGTCCATTCCAAAGACTTTAAGTTTATGAGGGCTGATTGTGAGAGCAAATAAGCTAGACTTGCTTTTCAGGATCTCTGCTGTCATTAGTTTCTGCTTATGGCCAGTTAAATTAATAGGTGTTTTATATATAAATACTTATATTACATTATATATTATGTGTATTAAATTATATATTTGTGTGTGTATATATGTGTGTGTGTTTATGTATATATAATCTCACTTCTTACTCTGCTTCAGTCACTTGAAGTTTTGGTTATGTGATAGAGAGAAAATATAGCACATACTATAATAAAATATCCTTATACATGTAGATAACTTTTATCTACGTAGATTTTTTAAAAGAAACCTTTAAAAAGTGCACATTATTTGAAAAAATTTCATGTATTATAGTTGAGGTTTAAGGTTATGCAATAAACTGAAGAAGTTCTTTCCAGTAAATGAAAAATTGCATTACCTTCAAGATGTAAAATTGGAATAGTATACCCTAAAATACAGAGACAAAATGGAAACATATCCATATTTTTGTTAAATATCAGTTAATAGCTTTATTATCTGCTACTTGTAAGACCTGGCATGCATTTTTTTAGAATTATTGTCATCTTACACAAAACTACTATGGTATGTTCATTCTTATTTATGGTAATTTCTGAAAAAAGAAAGAAAAATCATAATGGAAAAAGAATATGGGAAAAAAATTGATTTTGTACCTTTTTGGGGAATTGGAAGAACACAATGTTAATTTTCACTACAATAAATCTCTTTAATGTTCTCACATTGCTTGGGTAACTAATGTACTAATATAACTAATATTCCAAAATAAAATACTGTGTGGTTAACACTGTTCTTATTATCAAAATTTAATAGACGAGAAAACCTCAAGTTGAAAGGTCATAAACCTCTCAGAATCCTTTAGCTAGCAAGTGAAACAGCCACGATGATAACACTGGTTATTTATTTTTTCTTTATTCCAAATCCAACATTCTTTTCACCCCACCATAAGGCATTTATAGCTTTCACCTGAATTTATAAATAATCCTCTGAAATATTTATTTTGTTTTTAAAACAGCGTGGCATATACATTTTATAAATGGAGGTTTAAAACCACTCAAATATTTGCTTATTCCAAAATATGTTTTATAGGGGAAGCTCCTAAATATTGTACATGGATGTTTAATTTTAACATGACCAATTCTCTATATTATGCTATTTTACCTGACTAAAATTTCCGTGAGAGAAATTATTAAGCATAATCTTTATTAGATAGTCAAGTACTTACAATATTTACCTTTTTAATAGTAACCAATAAATGCATTTGATTAATGCATATGAATGGTAAAATGTTATTATAATCCCTCTTTGTGAGAATGTATACTGTAACAATCCATAATAACACATATTAACTAATATAATATACATCAATATGCATCTATAGATATATAGATATGTATATATAAATTAGAAGTTTAATTGACTTCCCGAAGTACAGGTACTTTCTTTCAATAATTACCAAGCCAAAGAAAAGAGGACAAACAACAGCAAAAAGAATCCTAAATTTGCTTTTGATCAAATAGACCGAGAGAAAAATAAAACTAGTATCACTACAAGTTTCACAAAACAATGAGCCTTTTTACTGTGCAGACCCTTGGTCTTCAGAGATGAGTCTTACGATAGAATTACTCATCATTTCCAGACCTCATTTACCATTCCTTCTACAAAATCTGAAAAGCATTTCCTAATTCCTTAGATTCAAAGTGGAGGAATAAGAGTAGAACTAAATACAAATAGTAATAAAAGCAAATGTTGCATTTCCTCAAGAGGCCCGCAGATCTCTCAAAGGTAGTATAAAACCCTAAACCACCCGGCCAGACCTCTTGGAGTGATGAGGACTATTGTGGCGAGGACCAGAACAAGGCGCACGCGCGCGTCTATCCAGGCCAGCTCCCTTCAAAGGCTAATCAGCTCCTCCTCGTTCTAAGTCACTCACCCTGTTCCCCGCTTTCCTCACAGCTAAATTTTCCTTGCCTTTCTCACAGCTACTTTCTTTCTCCTCACTACCTTTCTTCATAATATCTGAGGCTACTACTGCTAGATTACACACATTATTTATTTGGGTTAGTGCTTACTCCAAGTTGATCTACGTATGGTTGTTTCTGTCAGGATAACTCATTTCCTAAACAATATTGAGCTGGATGTTTCCAGCATAGTTATTTCTGAGGAAAAACTCAAAATTCAGATTAAGTCTAGTTTTGACTATTGAAAAAAATGAGTGGGCATGTATTGATAAGTTTCAACACCAAATAATGCTAAAGAAAAGTGACATATTATCTTCTAAAAGCTCTTTCAACAAGAGAACCCATGTGTGAAAATAGTAGGTTCAGAGAAATAGTTCCTATTAAATGCCAAATTAAGTTTTCACTTGGAGGAAATAAATTTTGGGGCCATCTTCTTAGATTGCTAATAATAATGGCAACTATAGGTTGGCATATAGAGTTAGTAACAAGTCGTATTTCCCTATTTTAGTCTATGGGTTTGTAATAGAGAAAAGATGTGAAAGTCAGGAGGGGATATATTTAAAGATCTAACCACAGGAAAAAGAAAGCAACAATGCAAAGTCAAGATCATCTGATGGACAGGCCTGGGAAAACTCATCTAGATTCACAGATTCTGTACTTTTATTTTCATTCTTCTTCCAAATGTCACTACAGTATTAATAGGATCATGAGAACAAAAATGTTTAGATCTTAGATAACATGTAAAATATTTTACAGGCAATTAAAATAAAATTCTGAGAAGTCTCCACGGTTACGATGTTAGTTATTGGCAGAGTTTGCAGAGTTAGGCCCAGAAAACAAGTTCAAGTTCTCTTTCATTATGAGATAGAGTCTTTCCATGTATTTCAAGCTTATTTTAATTAAAAAAAATCTATTGTTAATGAATAATTATCTTGATTTTGTTCTATCTGCAAGAGGTAGAATATTTTCTGGAAGAAATATGAATTTAATTTTTTGTATCTTCATTGTTCATTTTCTAGGCAGAAATATTACATAGGAATGTATAGACTACTTTAATTTCAGAATTGAGATCTATACCCAAAGTCCCTAACATGTTTGATACTGGAAGCTACAGACACTAATGAGGGTGTCTGGGGAAAGTATGTAAAGAGAGGGAACAGAAGAGAGTCCTAAGGAACTATTCTTTTACTTTTTATTTTGTGCCTCTAGAGTCTTAGGACATATAAGAGTGTTTGGTAGAATGTTGGCCCAATGGATGAAATAATTATAATCCATTATGAGAGGAAGAACCAGAAAATATGGGGCTGGCTCCGTGGCCGAGTGGTTAAGTTTGCGCACTCCGCTGTGGAGGCCCGGGGTTTGGATCCCGGGCGCGGACATGGCATGGCTCGTCAGGCCACGTTGAGGTGGCGTCCCACATCCCACAACTAGAAGGACCTGCAAGTAAGATATACTACTGTGTACAGGGGGGGTTTGAGGAGATAAAGCAGAAAAAAAAAAAAGATTGGCAACAGTTGTTAGCCCAGGTGCCAATCTAAAAAAGAACAGAAAAACCAGAAAATGAACATAAGGAGGAAGAGATAGATGGTATAGGAACACCAGAAGAGCCTAGTGCTACACACATTCAAAGGAAGAAGGGAATTCAGGAAGTGAATCAGCAGGGCAAAATGTTACTGAGATCTAGCCTGGTGAACTTGAACAAATTACATTGGATACATGAACCACTGGAATCCTTAGTAACACAGGTTTGGATAACATGGAGGGGATGAAAACAAGATTACAGAAATAAATCATAATCCTGCTTTCAAGGTATTGATAGTCTAATGGGTGTAGGGGAAGTGAACAGAAAAATAAATGAATTATTACAATAAACTGAGACAATCTTAGAACAAAAGAAACACAGAGCACTATAGAAGCCCACGTGTTATCAGAGGGCTTCTTGGAGAAAGTGATGCCTGAGTTGGTCTTCAGGACCAGAAGAATAGACTACTCAGAGTAGCATAATTATAGATGAGCAATGGGGATGGTTATTAGCACATTTCAGGTAGTAGATACACACACACAAGAACACAAATATGAAGGTAGACTTGGTGAACTGAAGTTTCTAGTTTGCATAATTAATCATATTGTCAAGAACTGCCTGGCTTCCTGTCTTGCAACTCACTATTTCAGTCTAGTCCAATATATTCACCTGAAAATAAAAATGCAACTTCATTTCTAAAGCTTCTGACTAACTTTGAGCAGGAGCTAATTCCTTTAAAGGGTCTAAAAGAACATTTCTTTTATACAGAAAGGAAATAATATTAAGAGAGGATCAGCGTCTTGCCAACTTATAAAAATAAGTGGAAAGGAAGATATACTCTTTTCAGCCTCTTAATATATAAAATGAAGCCAAGATAATAATCATAATAGTAGAAAAGAAATGCGTACTAAATAACAGTTACACATTTTAGCAATAGTTTCCCTGAATATTATGGTATTTTTACTCATCTATTAGAGTTTATGGTAAATTGTTTTCCCATCAGTTATAGTAACTGGCTAAAAAAAGGAAATTTGAGAGTGACTCACAGTTATGAGAAAGAAAGCTATCTTAGTAATAGTATCATTATTATAGAATTGTGGGGATACCAACAGGGAAATGATTCTGCATTTATTTTGTGGTGAAGTACTGAAGAAAATTCATAAAAAATCATAAGTGTTAATGGGTATAGAAAAATGGACAAATACATCTCTAATGGAAAATAACAGAAATTTAAGTGCTACTTGGGCATCTAATCAGCAAATATCATTGTAGAAGGGTACTTATAAAAATATGTAGCTCAACAAAAAAAAATGTATTATACAGCTAGATCTCTTAGGCATCTATTCAAGTTGTTCTTCAAGTGTTGAATCTGATATCAGAGTTACCTGTAACTGAGACTTTGAATGTGATATACTTTACATAAATTCAATAAGTATATCTAATTTTTCTGCCCATCAGCTGTGCATTGTTTAAGGGGGGTAAATATTCACCTACATTTACAAGGAAAAACTTTGTGTGGAATTTTAAAAGATACACCAGAAACGCATATGTCTAAGTACATAAGCACAGAAATGAGAAATTATGCAAGCCATGTCCTAAGCCAGTCACAAATTACTATATTATTTTTCACTCCAATTTGACATTTACCAAAAATCCAATATTCTAGGATCAAACATTTATTTTAGAATACCTGATGTATATAGCACTTTACAAAGCAATATCACAAAAGTCAAACTCTATGCTCAAAGAAATTTACATGTGGCCAATGAAAGAGAACGTTCATCTCTAATAGGTATGCCTGTCTGCAGGTAATAGGTTCGGGTTTCAGCTTTTGAAAGGTAAATGGAAGACTTAAAACAGAAATATTTGATGGAGAATAAAAGAAAATAAAACAGAAAGTCATATTACTATCAATACCAAGGACAAAAATTACACAGGGATAAATGGGAGGTATTAAATTTAATTTTTAGAAAATTGAGACACATGAAAAGACACACAAAAAGATTCATGGAAATAAGAATTTTAGTTAACTGAATAGTGTAATATGAACTCAAAAATATAAAAATACTATAATTGCATATTACCCTTATGTCAGTGAAACAAATTATATACTTGAGATTTCGAAGGGAGAATATTATACGACAGTATCATGCAGTGGTCAGATCTCAAATGGATGTCCACTTGTAAGCAACAGGTTTTTGAAATGACTTGAAGCAATATAAAAGCATTAAAAATTAAACTCAATAATTGATTAAAATTATCTGCTTTTTGACTAAGTTCACTTGACGAATAACAAAGATATTTAAAACAAAATTCTTATCCTTAAAGAAATTTCATGATGTGAGATGACAGATCCGTAGACAAATAATTCTCAATCTTGCGAGAAACAGTATAAAGTATATATAGACTGAGAATGAATGTAGTTGACTTGGGAAAGCACACTACACATAGAGTAACTAAGGATGTCACTATTACTGTTACTCATCCCTCAATCCACTATATTCTTGACCTGCCTGAAGTGCTGGGATAATGTTATGAGGACAAAGGTCAGTTGGTATTATAAAGTCTCAGCAAATGCATTGACTGCATAATGCTTGCAGCATTAAGGGAGTAGATTAATGCAAACACCTCATACCTACTCAAAGGAATGGCATTCACAGATAACAATGCAGATTTTATGAGTACACTCTATTATTCTTCTCAGTTCAAAACTACTTGTCTTCCATCAAAATGAAAACCCACTTATTAAAAAATCATCAGGAGTGATTACAAGCGTGGTCCTACAAACGTAAGCTTTGTCCTCAATTGGGAGCTCTTTATTCACAATAGTTTCATTCAGTCACAGGATTCTAACTTAGAAACTTGTGAGAATTTGGGATCTTGAGGCACGCCACCTAAACCGAAACAGCCTGGTCCTAGTTCTTGGTTGTCTCAAACCTTCATGATTGCCCAAGTAGCCTTCTTTGTTTTTAGTGGCTCCCAGGAGTTGAGGGTATGCAAAACCCTGTTTTGATGTAGGTTTTTTCTCATTTGCCTGATGTGCAGGAGTCACTCATTTTCTGGATTTCTTTCAGAGGAAATTGTTCCGTAAGTGAACTTTGGTGTGTCCATGAGCATAGGTGATTTCAGGAGTCTCCTATGTCACCATCTTGAACCCGAACTCTTGTGTCCCTGCATTCTTTGACTTGTGGCCCCCTTTCTCCATCTATAAAGCTATCCAACATTGCTTGGATCCTTCTCATGCTTTAAGTATCTCTGATCTCCCCTTCTGCCACATCTTTCTAACTCACGAAAATTCTACAAATCCTCATTTTTCAAATCTTGTCATAAAAAATATTGCCACTTTAACGTACAATTTCAGGTAAATGCAACCTTTTCTTAAAAATATATAAATCTCAGTTTTTTATAACTGTACACAAAGTGTGAAGATATTTAAAATAAAAAGGAAATTCAGGAAAATAAGTGATAAAAGCATGCTATAAAGGAATAGTGAGAAATAGAATAGAGGCAAAGCAGATTAGCTCACAATGCAGTCTTCTTTGCTGGGTGCCCAGTGTAGTTCATTACCTTTCATTCGCATATATCTTATTTTAGAATCCTTGCTAGAGAAGGAATTGTGTATATTTAAATTGTGAAACACAGTCACAACCTGATACTTTCCTTCAAATATTAGATGTTCATCTTAAAAGGGGATATTGATATATATTGTGATGGCATATAGACCAAATCAGTATTAAAAAAATATATGGCTTGGAAGTCAATATCAGTTTTTTATAAGGTATAAATAATAATTATAATTGTTATGACAAATACTTTTCTTTTTTTCCTAGAAACAATGTGCACCTTATCATAGGAAGTAAGCAAACCCACATAGTATGCTTGTATTTCCGAGTAGTTTAGAAGATATTTACAAATTGAGGCAAAAAGGTAGATAGGCTTTAAGATAGCTTCTTGTACAGAAAATCCAGGATTCCCTGAATGTTGGATGAAAGAAATAAACAATAAACATTTTTTTAACCAATTTCTCACTATTTTTAGAAATATGTTTGCAATTTATGTTATCGATTATTCTTCTTTTTGAAACATGTTAAAACAGTAAATGTTTACTGGTTTGGCCTGATTAGAATTCATTTCAACTCAGTAAGGTTGGCCTAAAAATTACGTACAACAGATAAAGAAAGAGTTGTTAAGAAAAATTAATAAAAGCCTAAACTGCAAGGAAATAGTCATATCATTTGAGAAGCTTATTTCTCTCAAGGGTGCTGTTGTAACTCTTAGCACCGTGATCATAGAAAGGGCCCTTCACTCTACCCATTAGCCAGCTAAGAGAGCTTGGACAAGCCTTATAGTCCCACTAGAGTTCAGTCCTTCCACCTGTGGCTGAAAGAATTTAGTCCAGATGATCTCTAAGATTATTCCCATGTCTATAGCTTTATTTCAGGTACCACATAGAACCATATCAAGAGGAGAATATCGTTTATTGATGTGGGTAACTTTATCTTGAATAATGAATTACATTAAAAACTTCTCTGGCAGTAATCTTTTTCGTATTATCAGAATAGCTGAAAATACAAGTTTAAGAATGATGTTTTCCAGTTTGTTTATAGGCTTTAGCGGAAAAAAAGCATTTCATGACAAGAGGTTATAAGCAATATAGCTATTTTTATAGAAACATAGATAGAAAGTATATATATTTTTAGATATTTTCCATCCAATCTCAGCTATAAATGTTTTTATCACATACAGTTATCTTTGGAATTAAATTTTTTGAGATATGAATGCTGTAGACTATTTAACGCTTCAGCAGGTTTAAATGCTTACAACTTGTGGGAAAGTTAAAATGTTGTTCCTTTTATTTCATATCCATTCTAAATCTTCTTTGTTGCTTTTGAAACAGATATTTTACAACCAAAAGGATGTTGGTGATCATCTAGCCCAATTTTGGCACTTTTCTTTTTTAAAGATTTTTTTTATTTCTTTTCCTTTTTCTCCCCAAAGCCCCCAGGTACATAGTTGTATATTTCAGTTGTGGGTCCTTCTAGTTGTGGCATGTACGACACTGCCTCAGCATGGCTTGATGAGCAGTGCTATGTCCGCGCCCAGGATTCGAACCAACAAAACACTGGGCCGCCTGCAGCGGAGCGCGTGAACTTAACCACTCGGCCACGGGGCCAGCCCCCCCAATTTTGGCACTTTTAAACCAGGACCACAAATTCTTTTCATTCCTCCCGTTAAGAGGTGATAGCTAAAACCCTTGCTCTTTAAGCTCTGAGGAACCTGTGAGAAGTTCCGCCACGTCAAGGTGGTTGCCATGACAGAGAGGCCACCTGTAACAATTCTGATTGATGATCCAAGCTGAGTTTAAGCCTTCCTGCCATTCCCAATGAAGCATCCTGTGACTGGAATGGTTTTGGATGCTCCAGTCCAGCCTATCTGCCAGCTGAATACCCCTGAGTGACTTCCATCACAGCTACATAAAAGATAAGAATCACCCATTTGAATGCTGCCAAAATATTGATTCATAAAAGAATGAGATATAATAAAATGATTTTTGTTTTAGGCAATTAAGTTTGGGTAGCACCCTTTTTTTAATGCATCAGTTGATAAACAAAGTTTGTTATCTATAAGTAAGGTGCTAACATTACAAAATCTAAAACGTGTGACTTTGGTTTGGGGACAGATCATAGGCGAAAGTCTGACAAGTTTTGAAGTGAGTCGTATAGAGCACTTGAAGCAAATTGAAAAAAATTATACTGAGAGTTGGCAGAAAGTTTGATAATCCTGCCACCTGAGGTAACCTGGAAAATATAAAATGTACTTAGTGAACTTGATAATTTAGCTAAGATGATTTCCGGGCAAAATGTTGAAGGCGCCACTGGATTTCTTCCAGTTGTCTAATAAAATGAGAGAAAAGAGAGATGAATGAAATAATAAACTGTTAATAAAACATGGAGTGAATGTAAAGGGCTTAGGATAATCTTTCTAACCAGCAAGTCATCCTCAAAGTAAGAGGTGGTCTCAGGGTAAGGGTCAAATCTAGGTCACTGCCAGTAGAACACAGCCTCAGTGAATTCAGGCTGTGCTTGTAAGATCCCTTGTTAAGACTTCAGAAGGATTTAAGGTTTTAAGGCTCTGCGTCATTTACAAAAAAATAAAAGGTCATTGCATATTGCCATATAGATGTTTTAAGACAAACAATAGTACTTAGCATAGTCAAACAACAGGTCACCAAGGAAAACCAAGGAAACCAACAAAAAGACCAAGTTAAGAAAGATTTATCTCAAAAAGATTTATGGGCATAGTTTTGTTTAATGGAATAGATTGGGAATTGACACACCAGAGGCTCATGAGATTTTAAAGGAATTTTATTAGCACAGATCGAAAGGGACAGAAAGAGTAAAAATATTTTGAAGAAGACCTTGAGATAACCAAAATTTTATATGCAGGATGCAGTCTAAAAAAAACTGGATTTTATGGAAACTAGATTTTACAAAAAAGACTACATTATATGGAAAAGGAAGTTCTCAGG
The DNA here is from genome assembly GCF_041296235.1 of Equus asinus. NCBI lineage: Eukaryota > Metazoa > Chordata > Mammalia > Perissodactyla > Equidae > Equus > Equus asinus. The sequence continues at coordinate 34,722,858 of NC_091800.1, read as the reverse complement.
GGACAGGACAAAAACAGAGAGTCATGTAGAATTATATGCAGAGATCAAGACTCAGCTCAATTAGAGAAATGAGAACATCTGCCGGATTATATTTAAGAATTGCTGTAGGATAGTGATTGCTATGTGTTTCTCATTTTCCCCTTATGGAACAGGAGTGTTTACTATATCAGCCTATGCCTGTCTCATCTTTGGACATAAAGTAAGTGGAGGACAAATAATTGTCTCTTTATTTCACAGGTCTTCAGAGTAACAGCAATTTTACTCAAGGCAAAGAAGACAAGGTACTTTTTCTATATCTAGACGTGATTTAGATGATGAGATCCTGGACCTTGAAGCTGAGCATCCTAGTAAAACAGGATGAGACTTTTGGTGGTTCTTGCATGATGAAGGAAGGTCAATAATTTTGTCAGCAAAGAATGAATTGTAGCACTTTAAGCATGGAAGTAAACTACTTGAAATTTATCTCATGAGTATTCAGGCCTATGATCCCTCCCCTTCAATATGTGCATGGTTGGTACTGCTTCAATCAATAGAGTATAGAAGAAGTGATGCTAGACTATAAAACGCCATGCAACTGTCACCATCTTCACTGGAATAATTACTCTTGGCACCTTGATCCACCATGCAAGAAATCTGACTACCTTGCAACTGCCATATTGAAAAGGTCACATTTAAGCATTTTGCTGACAATGCCAGCTGAACTCAGCCTTTCAGATATACTCTCCAAATCATCTTATGTGTGAGTGTGCAATTTCCACCTTCCAATGCAGACAATTTTATAGTTGAATATCATCAAGTGATTTCCGTTATGTCACATGGGTCAATAGAATTATCCAACTAAGCTCTGCTGTAAGTCCTGACCCACACAATTTGTGGGATACAGTAGAATGGTTGTAGGATTTTTACCACTAAGTTTTGTGGTCATTTGTTACACAGCAATAGATAACTGGAGCACCAACCTTCTCTTTTAAAAGATAAGCCTTTAACAGATAAAGTTATGGCAAGGAGAAATGAAGTGATTTGCAAAAGTTCATGCAATTATATAGGGGGAGGACTGGGATGCAAAACCAGGATCCGTGTCTTCCTCTTATTTCTACTACACCTCATTGCACGGATTAGATCCATTTTTTTAATATAGTGCTATCTTATAATGTTTAGAAATCAAATAATTGACTTTGTGAAAGTCAAACATGTTTCTTGCTAGTCCTTTCTTCTCTTTCCTTCCTTTTATCTCATTGTCTTCTCCTATTTTTCATTTTGAGTCTCTGGCCACATATGAAGATAATAAACATAAGTGAATTCTAATTCTTAGTGGACTTCAAAATAGAAATACATTATTTCTGTGGTAAAGATTTAATGTCCTATTTCCCTTCCCTTATTCACTGCCAAGCACTATAACTATTACTAGAAACACTTAATTTCACACCACCTTCCCCGCCAAAGTAAATCCATCCTCAGGATGAAGACAGATTCTAGTCAGATAGAGTTTAAAAGCTCTAATGCAGCAAATCAGCGTTTCCACACTGAGGTAACTTTTTGCTAACTCCACTCTTTCCTTGCAGTCTCGTTCCCCTTCCTGTTTTTGTTTTTGAGGTAAAGCCATTCTGTGGTCTATGTTAAGTCACTGAGTCGTTCCGCCTTGTTTAATCTCAAGTCTGCATCCTGGCTGGACTCCCTGCACATTTCCCCTATTCACTCAGCATTTGAGTCCCACTGTGTTCTTACAGATTCTGTATTCTAATCTGTCTTGAAAATTTTAGCCCTGAAGCAGGAATTATGCGATTTCTCTGCAATTTCCTTGGCATTTCTGTAGTCCTACCAGAATCTTTGCTTTAGTACTTAGCTGCCATAACCTAGTTGAAGCTGCTTAACACCCAATTGTTACACTCTTGCTGGTCTTCCCTGACTCCAGTGTGATGGTCTGCCTGTCTGTCTGCCTGTCTTGATCTATCATTGCCTGCTACATACCAATGTATTCTCAGAGAAAATGCTTTGCCTGTCTGCCTGGATTTCTATTGCTTGATTCTTGTTCAATTTCCAAGAGCTGGCTTTATCTTGGTGATGGTTTTCTTTTTTGATTTTTTTTTTTTTTGCTGAGGAAGATTTGCCCTCAGCTAACATCTGTGCCAATCTGCGTCTATTTTGTATGTGGGTCACCACCACAACATGGCCGCCAATGAGTGGTATAGGTCTGTGCCCAGGAACCCAGGATCCTGCAGTGTAGTGCACCAAACTTAACCACTAGGCCAAGGGGCCAGCGCCTCAGTGTTGGTTTTTAAGCTCCCACTTCTAACCAACTTAAACTCTTTCTGTCACTACCAAGTCCTAGATTGGTTAGAGAACAATTGCTGTACAATAGCTAATAAAGAGGCAATTGTGTCACTCTAATAATTAAAAATAGATTGTTTATCAGTTGTGCTAATAAAATTTTAAAAAAAATTTACCTCTTTTCATAACTTTTAAGAAAACATTTGTGCTATGCTTTCTTTCTATTCTTTGATAAAAATAATATCTGAAGGCCATAGATTTAGAAATTGAATCTCAATGTTTTTAATGTGCACATATTTACAAAGGGTCTGACTTTGAGGTCACTCACTATTTAAATGAAAGGGGCAATTTTCGTACTTGCTTCTAAATAGAGTTCTTACAGTGGAAAAATATCACATATCTATTTATACATAAAGTCCAGCTTTTCTCTGAGATGCACTGAAATAAAGCATATGACTATTATGTGTGTGATGTTTTTATTTAAAATGTTTATGATTCTGAACTGTATTCCTGATCAAGAACTTAACATGATTAAAAAAATATGCATACCAACTATTGTAATTATTTGCAAAGTAGAAAAAAAAATGTTGCAAATTTTTAAAATATTCCTCATTATATTGTATATGGATGATGTACTGGTGTGGGTCCAATCAGGAGACAGTGCGTCACAGTAATTTAAATATGGGAGTTTAATATGAAGAATTATTTAGCTATGATAGAATCATAACTGTAAAGATGAAAAGAGAACTCTAAATGTACTCTAAAGAATTCTTCCACCTTTCCCTAGAGCTAAGGAAATGTACCTAAGGAAGGACATCTTTAGGACATATTCCACCCCCTGCCAGGATAGCGTTCAGACCTTGTTTGAACAGTGAAGTTCGTTGGGCCTGGGCCAAAGCTATTTTATGGGTATCAAGAAAGCAGAGAAAAAATATCTGGGCTGGGTCTGCATAGTCCCCAAGGGCTGGTGTGCTCTGGGTACACAGATGGGACAGAGCAACACCAAATGTCCCTACACATCTGCCCTTTGTCAGACAGTGTGGCAGAAACAAGAAAAAACAAAATAGCATTTATCCTAACCAACAAGGAGAAGCCCCTTCTATCTGCAGTGTTTCTCCAGTGCCCTCTACCGACAGAGTTTAAAATCATGCTCAACGTAGGGGAGAAAATGCTTGAAGAGTCCATCTATGACTGAGAGCAAGGTATACCAAAGTGTGAATTTGGAGTTGCGAGGCAATACATTGATAGGCTAGGTCACTGTGTTGTAAATGCATCTGAAACACAAAATAAAACTCTTCTGTATCACATAGTTTTTCAGAAATTTCCCTCCAAATTGGAACTGAGATAACCTTTGTTCTAGATAAGCTTCTCTGTGTTGCCAAAAACAGTTGAAATTATTCCATGGACTTTATGTCAATCTTTATATTTGGCTTTTATTATATATAAAAAAATAGACTTTTGTGTCTTTGTTTTGTGCCAAACAAGACCTGTTTGGCACAGTGTCTTACCAGACTAAGCAACCTGTGAAGTATTTACAATAGCAGAGCAATGCAATTTGCTTTTATTCATTTTTCTAATTGACAGTTTTTGCATAATTTCAACTCTAATCATAAATTTTTTAAGGATGGTATTTTTATATCTTGATTTTTTAAATCAGTCTTGTCATTTATATATTTAGAAGTGAGTCAGTATTAGAGAGATGAGGAAGGCATTATTTATTTTAAATATATATATATTTAAGAAAATTAGAATGCATATATTTTGGAACACAGATGTTTGAATATTTCAGTAAATAAATAATTTAGACTCTAATTTGAAGATTTGCAACCTTGGGCATCCTCCTATTACCGTATTTCTACTTTTTTGGGGAACCATGGAAAACAATTAGCCTTGTGGCATCTGTTATGACTTTTTGGGCTAGCAAAATTGCTTGGCTTTAAAGTACTTTCCAATATTCAATTAAATAACCTTTGAGGTGTAAGAAACAACAGTGGGCCTTCCTGTACCTCTTTTATAAGAACACCAGGTCTAGTTGTCAAGGTAAGTTGACCTCATTTTCAAGGTGAATGGAACACCACGGGAAGGAGTCATGGCACTCAGGAGCTTCTCAGTAAGCATTTTATTATTTAAGAGTCATCAGAAGCAGGCTTGAAGAGGACACATTGTTTCTCACTTTTACCTTTTTTTGATAAAAATTATAAAATTCTCTTTAACATCAACTCGTTTGCCTCTGCACTTACACTTTTCCCTTAGGGAGCATTTTAAATGGTGTGTTCCTGTCCTTCCCTCGCTCCCATTATGATTTGTTCCTCTAGGGTGTTATTCTTTTACATAAGAAACTGACAGTGCTGGCCTTGCTAAAAGGATCCATTGTCTGTTTTTCTCTGATGAAAATACTCGCCCAGCGTTCCACTGACCTTTTGAATTTTCCCTCTTTCCCTCTGCTGAATCCTGGTTGAAACACGAGCCCTTTTCCTAAAACCCATAAGAAGGTACATATATGGTAACAGAGAAAAATGTCAGAAACATGAACACCAGGGGCTGTGATTTGGGCCTGTAACACAGCTAAATCGAACCCCTGGTGATCTTAGAACGAAAAATACAGGTTGTGCCTTCCAAGAAAAGTGAAAAGGAAAAACACTTCAGAGATATTTATTAAAACATTAGGAATAGTCTCATCAATTTCTTTAGAGATAGCAGAGAAAGGTTAGCAGACCTGTGTATTTGGGGGACAAAATCTATTTACAGATAAGACCGAAGAGTCAAACATCAGAAATCATCTCATTAAGCCTGTCATTTATAGATTTTGAGTGATTTGTGCCAGGGGACCCTCAGTGGTGGAGCTGGAAGGATGCCAAGCCTATGACTCCAGGAAGTAGGCCCTCCCTGAGAATGCTGTGGCTGCCTCATTTAAGAAAATGGCTACCCTGCTTGCCTCTCAGGCTTTCTTTTTTGTTCATTTTGTCTTTATTTTTTATTTGTCTTATTTTTTTGGTGAGGAACATTGGCCCTGTGCTAACATCTGTGCCCATCTTCCTCTATTTTCTATGTGGGATGCTGCCACCGTGTGGCTGGATAAACTGTGCATAGTGAACTTACTAGGCCGGCCCCAATTTTTTTTTTTTTTAAAGATTTTATTTTTTCCTTTTTCTCCCCAAAGCCCCCCGGTACATAGTTGTGTATTCTTTTTTGTGGGTTCCTCTAGTTGTGGCATGTGGGACGCTGCCTCAGCGTGGTCTGACGAGCAGTGCCATGTCCGCGCCCAGGATTCGAACTAACGAAACACTGGGCCGCCTGCAGCGGAGCACACGAACTTAACCACTCGGCCACGGGGCCAGCCCCCTAGGCCGGCCCCAATTTTGTCTTTATTTTTCCAGTGGCACCCTCTGTGGTCGTACTCAAGGAAAATTTGTGAGTTTTGAAGGGAACACTAAGTTACGATTACTTTGTGAACACTGTTATCTTTTCTTGTTTGAGTATTATGGGATGATATGGGAATAATTGTAAGGAGAAATAAAAATTAAAAGTAAGAGGCTTAATTCTCCCCTGTGAAAATAGGGGAAGAGACTACCCCCCACCCTCTCCACCAGCCAATTTTCTTAGATCATTTATGTTAGAAAACCTGTAATAGTAAGTACTCCTCATTTCTTTGAAATGTACATAAATCCTTTTGGGTCAGCTTTATGACCCAGGAATGTCTTTCACAAACACCTAGGAGCCATCTCTTTGAAGAGTAAACACCAAGGGACATTGCATCACTATTTCCCAGTTTCTGCGGGAGGGTAGGAGTTTCACTTCAGTGGGTGCCTTGCTCCAAGTTGGAAAACTACCTCCCGCTATGAAGATATGAGAAGTTTATTTTTCCTCTACTAGCCAATTAGCCAGCACAGATGGTCACCCTAATTACCAGGCAAAGTTAGATGTACATATGTGACAAATGGTGCTGTCAAGTTGTCTTACTTGAGGACTAGTTATTGTTTATCTTGAAAACATGTCTAGAATGAATTTTATCTGTTGTCTGTATAAGGGGATGAGCATCCTTTCTATCTTTGCAATCTCTTAGCAGCCTGCCTGTGATGCACATCACATTCCGATTTAATTTTTTTTATTATTTTAATTTTTTCCCCAAAGCCCCAGTACATAGTTGTATATCCTAGTTGTATGTCCTTTTACTTCTATGTGGGATGCTGCCTCAGTACGGCTTGACTAGCAGTGCTAGGTTGGTGCCCCAGATCTGAACTGATGAATCCTGGGCTGCCAAAATGGAGCACATGAACTTAACCACTACACACCAGGCCAGTCTCCACATTCTGATTTAATGCTTATGCAATAATAAGTGTTTTTCTTTCTCTACTACCTTTGTAAAGAGGATTTCTAGATTGGGAGGAGATTTTACTTATTTTTTTTTTTTGGCCAGGTAAAATTTGCCCTAAGCTAACACCTGTTGGCAATCTTCCTTTTTTTTTCCTCCCCAAAACCTCAATACATAGTTGTATATTCTAGTTGTAAGTTGTATATTCTAGTTGTAAGTCTAGTCTAGTTGTCAGCCACCACCAGAGCATGGCTACTGACAGATGAGTGGTGTGGTTCTGTGACTGAGAACCGAATCCTGGCTGTCAAAATGGTGAGAACATCGAACTTTAACCACTAGGCCATCAGGGCTAGATTGGGAGAAGATTTTATTTTTAATTATATTTCCCAAACACGATATAGTTTAAAATAAATAGATACCCTTTAAAATGGGTATATGTAGCAGTCAACCAGGAAAAATATAATAGACCCAAATGTCTACTATGTGAAATAAGCTTACTTCAGTCCCTTTAAGGCCCTGTTTATCAATAAGGAAGAATTTGTATAGAAGTGGAAAATCTAATCTATAGCGTCAAGAAACTTGCTGAGACAGATAGAAACCCTATTTATCTTCATCATCATGATTTTCTTTCTGAACCTGCCATTAGAGTTGGATTAGTTGTGAATAAAGAAACAAACACAGTTAGTGATGATGATACCAAACCTCTTCATCTCAAGTTAGTGTGCCCATGCACAATAAGCCAATCACTGAGACACCAGTGGTTGGAGATGGAGAAAGTTTTATTGGAATTGGCCAAAATGAGAAGATGTCAGGATAGGTTCTCTCAAATCCACCTTAATGAAAGAAGAAAGCAGAGGGTATTTACAGAACTAAGGGGTTTGGGAGGAGGAGTTTTGGAGAAACAAGGAAGTCTATGTTTCTTTCACTCCAGATAAGCCCTTGGGCAACTAGACTTCTGTGCATCAGTGGCAGCTGGGGCCTGGTTATCTGGTGGTTAAGGGCATTCTTTTTCTTTTGCAAAACAAGCTCATACATCCTCATAACCCTTGAGTCACCCCTCAGGTTAAAACAAGAGAACAGCAAATTAACAAGATTAACTTTTTTTCATCTGTGTCTGTGTTGGGACCAAGGTCAAAGGGTAATCATGTTCTTACTGAATATTTACAGTAACCCTCAGGTACCCAGTGCAATGACATAAAAAGATTTTTAGGACATAATCCAACGATATATTTCAAGCGAGTCATTAAATGTATAGGGGAGGAAGAAATTTTCCTCTGCCCTTCTAGGTTCTTCTGGCTGGTCTAAGAATTAAATTAACATGAGACAGATTAGCAGGAGAAAAACAAAGTTTAATAACATGTATACATGGAAGAAACCTGGGAAAACCAAGTAACTCACGAAAATGGCTGAAGCCAACATCTTAAATATCATCTTCAGGGAGAGACAAAGAGGATTTTAGGGGTAGTAGTTTGGGACTTCAAAGGGGAGGAAGCCAATTCACAGGGAGATGGAAAAGCAAATGTTTGGTAAATAAATGTTTACCACGTCTTGCAAAGACAATGGGACATGGAGATGATTTGGATGAAATGAGCCTTGCTAGGTTCTTCCCTGTCTACAACACCTAGTTTATATTACACTATAATTATCTACAGTGATAGCTCCTTCTTGGGACAGGCCTTCTATCTTAAATTCTTTTAGGCAGTTAGGGAGAAAGTCAAAGTTTCTTCCTGAGTCTTATGTTCTTAAAACTAATCAAGCCAAAGAGGCACATTTTGGGGTAGCAAATTCTACTCCTCTACAAATGTCTTCTATTACATCTTCCTGAGAAATGAGAACTGTATCAATAAGGAGAATCTAACAAAAATTTTATTAAAATTTATTGTATGATGCCATTTGCAAATCAATGTTTTCATCACTATGTCCATGAAATGATATAGACACTTCCTCACAAGGTGGAAGTCAGTGGTGAGTTTCATGAAAACCTTGGTTTGATGTTTATTGACTTGTTTTTACTGTTGATGTAAACAAACAGAAATTACTTAATTTGGTTAAATAGACACTTACAACATGGTAGTTATGGACTGTTAAATGGTGATAATCCTTAGTTGTAATCCAGCCATGGAAGTGAGGAATGGGAGACACAAGGAGAGCAAAAGGGTATGTGTATATGTCTAATACCAATTAATTTCTAGTGAGAACTTTTCATGTTGGACTTCCTTGAGGAAAATTTATCTTTCTCACCAAAACCAAAGTGGAATAATAGTATATAATCCTCTCATTGATATGAAATAAGAGAAAATCAGGAGAATACAAACATAATTGTGCTTCTTTTTAGAATCAGTGTTTAATTAAGTAATATATTTCCAGAGAGTCATTTAAAGCTCATTTATTATGTCTTTCTGATTGCATAAAATATTCTTGAAAATGGGAACTATGAGTAGTCTTCTGGTCTAAACCTGCCATTTACACATGTTGAGCGAGCAGATCCTTGAACATTGCCAGGCTTGCTGACACTATGGAGAATCCTGGCAAAATCACAGACGGAGAATTTTAATTATTAATAAATTCTCAAAAATTAGGGGCCTTTATTCTATTGTAGATCTGCATGGAACTGACTGAAGAGATTCAATCAAACCTGAGAGGACAAAAGAAAAGGCTGCTTAGAGGCAACAACTAGACATACTTACCTCAAAGTATACTGAAAATTTCCAGAATAAAGTGCCATCAATAATAGACGGCATTGTCTGCCTCATTACCTATCTAGGACCTCAGATCTGATCAATAGCTCAGGACCTCAGGCTAGACACCTGTATCCAGAGTCCTAACTATCCATATAGGATATGGAGCTGCCTCTTCTCCTTCAAGCAGAAATATGGCTCTAACTTTTTTTAGTACTTAGTCTAGTATAAATATTCTCCATGGCCTCGTCTTGCGGATGTGTCTTGAGGGCATCTGAAGAGCATATACTGGCACTATGCATTTGAACAGCACTAAGTACAGTTTCGCAGTGAAACATCCAGGTGTTTCCACTTTCTCAGCAACACTAGGGTTGGTGTCCTATCTGCCTACATCACATCCATCTCACTCAGTGACTGACATTAAATTCTGAGTGTCAGTTTTGCTTCTCCAACCAATTTTTCTATCAATTTAGCGGCCATAAATCACAGGATGGGGTTGGGGGAGGGGGCAGAGCTACATCCTGGCTCATATATGGTTAGGGGCCTTTGGATACTGTACTAAAGTTCAAAGAGTTTTGATGAGAAATATAACGCATATGACAGGCCCTTTGCTTTTCTGTCCCTCATGCTACACCTCTAGTACTTCTAAAGTATAGGGAATTTTCCAGAAGGATCAACCTGTTTTTCCAGCTTCGTTGGCCTCTGTGACTCATAGTGAGGGAACAACAAATGGCTCTCAGATGGCCATGGGGAAAAGGACTTGTTGGGTACCTTTGTCCCTTCCCTATTTTGTATACCTATTCACCTATTATTCTCCAATGAAAATCGCACTTCCCTCTGATGAAAGCCCAAACATTAAACAGGACCCAGTGAAATTGCTTCTATTTGACCAATTTTTATGACTCAATTTATAGTTTCTTCATCGAAGTGTTCAGCAAAAAAATCACAAAGTCTTGTAGATTTGGGGGAAAAGAGAAGAAATCATGAGTCTTGGTAAGGAAAACAGTGCAGATGAATGAAGGTGTACCTACTTTCTGGGCTGTGCTTGGTTCTCTCCTAAAATATCTGAAATCAATCAAACACATTTGCCACAGCAAAGCAATATCATGTTTTTTGAAGATACACATCGGGTCTCTATGAGAAATTTCTTTACCTTTTATTGTCAAACCGTGACCCATTTCCTACAAAACAGACGTGGCCTTAGAGCACATTTGCCTTCTCCTTGCTCTAGGTTGCACTATAAACTTTCTTCTAGAAACAGATAGCAAGTGGCATTATGCCCAAAATGCTTTTATTTTATCCCTACGTTTCTTTTTTCACTGAAGAGTAAAGGATGGAAATTTCAATTTCCCAATATTCAGTTAATATGCTTATGCACATTAATTCATGTTTATGTTAACTGTTTATTTGTGTTTGTTCCTTAGGGCGTTAGGGTGCCTTTACTTTCAGGGCAAAGTCATACTTTGAATCTTTTAACTATGATGAAAGGAACATTCCATTCCAGGATACTAAGAGAAAGAAACCTGTCAAAAAGATGGTATTTGCCCTTTTATTTTCTTTCGATTTCAACAGACAGAATATATTTAAATAAAATCTACACTGTATGACATTGCTTTGTATGACAGGAGGATATTTCACTTGTCAGAGAATCCTGAGCCCCCAGCCTAGCATTATTCCTTTGTAATTAGGAGCTGGCAACAGAGAGAGCACCAGACCAGCAGAGATCGCCTGGACTGGTGCTCTGGCAAAATGGGGAGGGTGTCTTAGCTGCTTTTATTTTGTATCTCAGGGAGAAATTATGGCCATCACTTAACTCTACCCCCAACTTCAACCAATGAACTAATTCTATTAACCATTCTCAGCCAAAATTCTTTCTCTTGCTGAGGGACACACCTCCCTAAGAAGACTAAAGAGACAAATGTTCAAGCAAGGTATTTGTATGCATTATTTATTTTTCCTCAGTGCCTATTTCTTATATGGAAGAGTGTGATGATTTTAATTGGAACAATGACCACAATTTGACAGTAATTTCTGTTCTCTTAAAAAGGACACACCATTGCATGGTGGGTGTAGGGAGATAAAGCCTCAGGAAAAATTCTCTGAGGATCTACCATAATCCCATTTAACAAACTCTAAGTTTTTTGCTATATAGTGTGAACTGTGTTGTCATTAATTGTATGATTGTCTTATAATAGCCTGAGTTTTTTTTTTTTAAGATTTTATGTTTTTCCTTTTTCTCCCCAAAGCCCCCCAGTACATAGCTGTATATTCTTCGTTGCGGGTCCTTCTAGTTGTGGCATGTGGGACGCCCCCTCAGCGTGGTTTGATGAGCAGTGCCATGTCCACACCCAGGATTCGAACCAATGAAACACTGGGCCGCCTGCAGTGGAGCACGCGAACTTAACCACTCGGCCACGGGGCCAGCCCCATCCTCAGATTTTAAAAACGACCTTGCAGTATTGTTTTAGACAGAATCCTGAAGGAGGCAGATCTCTACTAACAATTATGCCCATAATCCTAAGGTTCCATGTTACCAGTATAGCATGAGCCCTCACAGAACAATAATTTCTATATGGTGGTGATACATTGTTTCTTAGACCCTACACTAATCATGCTGGAATTATAAAATGACCAAGACACAAGCTTTGTGCCCATCTAGCTCCAAACCTATGGAAAATTAGACAAACGTACAAATGACTTCAATAATATTTAGAGTGAATGAGAATCAATAAGATCTGTGTGTGCTCTAGAAGCAATAAAGATCTATGCAAAAGAAAATGAATTGTTCTATTATTATTCAAAGAAGGGAGAAATAACATCCTATGTACATTTGAGGGAGGCAACAAATTTTTCTGGTAGAGGATAGTTAGTTAACTCATTTGTTAATTGTTAAAATTGTTATTAAAGATTAATAGATATTTTTCATTAGGAGTGACTTGATGGGAATTGCACTCCAGTTTAAAGGAAGGAATAACCAAAAGACAGGGGCAAGAAAACATAGGGTTGGTTTTGAGAAAAGAAGTAAACCAATTTAGCTAGAGTTTACAGTGATAGAAGAAAACACCTGGAAAGAAAGCATGGATCCTGAAATGACACAGCATCATTAAATACCAAGAGAAGTGTCTATGCTCTATTTCAGGAGCTTTGATAAATTATGAATATTGTTGAACACAGAAGTAACAAGACTAGAACTATGTATAATAAAGAGATTCTGGCAACACAATAGTAAGTGAGCGCCTACCAAAGTTGAAAATGAGTTAAGTGTGTTGGATTGAATAGTGTCTCACAAAAAAATCATGTCCATCCAGAACCTCAGAATGTGACCTTATTTAGAAGATACTATTGTTAAGGATCTCAAAATGAAATCATCTTGGATTTAAGGTAGGCCCTAAATGCTGTGGCCAGAGAACTTTTAAGAAGAGGAGAAGAAACAGAGAAGAGGTGATGTAAAGATGGAGGCTGATTGGAGTAACGTATCCACAAGGTAAGGAACGAGAAGGATTGTCTGCAAGCCCTAGAAGCTGGGAGAGAGGTATGGAATCGTTCTTCCTCAGAACCTTGAGACGGAACCAACCCTGCCGACACCTTAATTTCAAGCTTCTGTCCTCCAAACGAATAGAGAATAAATTCTGTCTTAAGCCACCCAATTTCTGGTAATTTGTTATGGCGACCATAAAAGACCAATATAAGAGGCTATAACAGATGTCCAAGTGAAGCATAATGAACGTCTGAACTAGAGAGGAAGGAAGCAGAAATAGAAGGGAGCATGTGGACACAGGATTTACTGTAAAGATCATGTGTCTGAGAGCCTCACTTGTACTGCCTCCTCCAAGGCCTGTACTGAACTATGTGTGAATAACTTGGAATTCTTTACTTAAGTAAAATTCCCCTATCATCTAAATTACTGATTGTGCAAAGCCTAGACTAGCCCCTGTCTACATGATGGGGCAACTTACCTACTGAAGTAGGTTGCAGTGTAAGAGAGAGTCCAATGTTCCCAGGCTGATGGTCTCAGAGCCCGGTGGGATCCTTGATCAGAAATGGTAAATTTCAATTCAGAGAGGAACTTTTTTGGAAGCAAATAAAAATCATGTTTCTTAACAACTTGTAATCTGTTTATCCTTCCCAACCCAGTCCACTGTGGAATTTGGCCTGCAGTCTCTAGTCTGCTGACCCCTAGGACAAAGAAACAACTGTAATGAAATGTGGTAAGTGGTCTAATAGAGGTATGGTACTGTGCAAATGGCCCCAAAGTGGGAGAAGCAGTTTCCTGCCATGGTGTATTGGGAAAGCCTTTCTAGCTTCTATTGTGAATTGGGTTTATTTGGTCTTTTTCAGAAAAAAAACAAAAAAAAGTTGTTGAAAAGTGCTCTAGACCTCAAGCTTCTCGAGGAAGAGACTCCATTGTCTTTTCATCTTTGCAGCCACAGTGTCGAGTACAGAGCACATCAAACTGTAGATGCTAATTCATCTTGAAAAAAGAAGAACCTGTGTCTTGGGTGTGGCTAGGCTATCTAAATGGAGATATAAAGCAGGTGTTAAAAATATGGGTCTGGATCTCAGAAAAAATATCAGGGCTGGCAACGTGGATTTAGGTGATCAATACAGATACAATTGCTGAAACTCTGGAATTGCCTGAGGGCCCTGAGGGAAGGCTATTACAAAGGAAAAGACCTGAGGATAAACTTTGATAAATGTAAGTACCGTGTCGGCTGCTGCAATGAGTATAGACAGACATTTGAGAGATACTAACGGTAGAGCCACAGAGATATTTTAAATAAATATATTTGATAAATTGGTGAAATGGAACTTTACTGTAACTCTGACTTTCCCTGGCTTTTTCTTATTTGGCCCATCACTTATGGGAAATGTCAAGTGATTCTGAAGACCACCTGGAGTTGCTTTAACTTCAATCCCCCTGAGAAGCCTCAAAAGGTCAAGTATCATCTCCTCCTGCTTCTCAGATGCCTTTACATCGTGCCGAGTTCCTAGCTAATCTTCCCCATTCCTGTGCAATTCATACGTGCCAGCGCTCTAGATAGAAATGACACACATTCTTTCAATTTTGGAATCTGAGCTTTTTCTCATAGACTCAAGGGGATAATCCCACATTTTAAAGATAGATTTTAAAATATCGAAAGCTATAAAGATTAGAATAGCTCTTTAAAAAACCCTTAAAGGTACTTTATGCAATTGTAATATACACTGTCCTAAAAATATATAAATTTAAATTTCAAAAATAAAGAAATCATTTTAAGTAAATTTAGAGATACATATTAATCATGATGTTATAGTATTTAAAAATATATGCACACATACCAATGTACACATATGGAAACAAATGTACACATTTATGCACAAGTAAGTACCATGTGCACTTATTTCTGATAATAGCTCAACAAGAGATCTTACTGTATGCCAAGGATAAACTAAATCACGCCAAATATGACTTTATTTATCCTCCGACAACCCTGAGGTAGATAGTATTATTTTTTACACTTTTCAATTACTACTTTATAGAACCAACACAAATAAAATCACAAAGGAGTCTCAATTTAAACCAAAAGCTTACTCTTCAATTTAATTCAATAAATTGTTTATTTAGCACCTTCTATCTGTTAGTGTGCCACATGCTTGGACAAAATGCCTTCCTTCTGTGTAGGAAAAGATATATTAATGCAGTTAAGGACATCAAAGGAACTGTTTGCCCCCAAGGCAAATACCCACCTCCAGAGAAGACAGAAACCAAACTGTACAAAATCTTGCAAAAGGAAAATTTTCAGCTACTAAAAAAACCCGACAACCAGCTACCAGTGGAGCACTGTTATTTTCCCTTATTCTTCTCCTTTTCCTCCTCCTCCTTGCTTTCATGTAGAACTTGGCCCTATCTTTTCTATTTCAAATATTCCTTGGTTCACTTCAAAAAGGAATCAAGAGAGGCATGGAATCGTTTAAACTTCTTCTTTGCTATTTCCCAAGACATGCTCTTAACTTGTTTAACTTTAAGAGCCTGTCTGCTAATCTCTTTGGGAAAAAAACAAATGGACGGAAGGTAGAGGCGCAAGGCCTCAGGGCCAGGGTGAGCCAGTGGCGGCCCCGTGTATCATGCCTGCGTCTCCCCACAGGCAGCTCCCAGGACCGTGCCTAAAGCGGCTGGGAAGCCAGCGGGCGGGGAAGGAGGATGCCGGAGCTGGAGTCCCGGAAGGCCGCGACTTTGGGCTGCCGGTGTTGAGAGCCACCAGGGACTCTCTGGCATCTTCACCTTGAGGAGCTGGTGTGGTTCCCAGAGGTAAAGCCCACAGAAGCATAAGGACCCCCAAGACTGCGTCCTCGATGTTTCTCAGTGTCAGGTTAATCCATGCTCAGCCTCCAGCTCCAGTTTCTGGCTCCAGCAGCCTCTTCTCCAGGAACCTGAAAATGGCCTTTCAGCTATGCTAGGTCTGTAATGGGAAGTGTCACAGTTGTATATTCTGTTATGAGTGCTTTATTACATCTGTGACCTGGACAATTTTGCTTTTTGTTTATTTCAACTTCAGTGAAATGACTCAAATGCTGAAGAATGTACCCATCAAGGGTCTTGGCCCCTTCAACTGTTCCCCCCAAATTTAGCCCTGTCTCACTCAAGCTCCAAGTCTAGGATGAGAGTCACAGTTCAAACCAAACAAAACTGTGATGTGATAGATATTGAAGATGCAGAAAAAGGCAATGTGAAATTCTCTTCTGAATTGGATGATTTTTAATGAAAGCCATCAGGAATTAAGAGACTTGGGCTATCCAAAACATGCCTTTAATGTGCTTATTAGTAAGCACTTGGGCTGACATAGAGATTTGCCAGGCACAAGAAATGCAGCCTGTAGAGAAAAGTCTTACCTGACTGATGGGCCAGTCGCTAGTGTTGTTATTTTTCTACAATGAAGCTTGTCTGCCTTGCTTAGGACAGAGTCTCAGCACACCAGAACATCGTCTTCATGAAGTCATCTTCATGGATGATGATAGTGACTTCGAAGATTTGAAAGGAGAGCTAGATAAATATGTCCAAATATAGTGCCTTGGAAAAATTAAAGTAATAAGAAATACAAAGCCTAAGGAATTGATCTGAGGAAGAATAATTGGAGCACCCTATTCTGCAGGAGAAGTCCTGTGTTCACAGACGGCCACTGTGAAGTCAAGGTGGTGTGGCTGCAGCCTTTACTGGCTGTCATGCAGCAGGACTGGCAGGCTACGCCTTACCAAGCGATTGATGTCATCAGCATAGACACACTCACCTATAGCTCATCCCTTTGGTACTGGGAGAATTTAGCTGGGGCTGCACTTCAAATGGGATCTTGTTGCCCTCTCTGAGATGGTAGGACCAGAAGGAACTACTGTACCAATAAAGTCACCTACAATGGCTGGAGAATTGTTTGCTGTGAACAGACACTATTTCAATAAATTGGACAGTATGACAGTGGCGTGGATATTTGGGGAGGAGAAAGTTCATAAATATCATTTAGGATCTAAATGTGTGGATGTAAGCTCTTCATCATCCCTTGCTCTAGAGTAGGACATGTTTTTTGAAAAAGGTGACCATATGGATCTCCTAAAGACTGGGACACCACAGCACTTATATCCTACTTTCTAAGCAAAAAATTCTAGCATATAGTATGAGGTAATCAAGTCATGCCTTAGTTCAGACCCTCCTCAGTTCTCCTCTGGGCTGTGCCACAGTTTCTTAACTCATTTTTCTCACACTCTTTGTGTCCACTTTCAACTTGTCCTCATGTTGATATCTGCATATCTGAGTAAATGTTATCACATAGATGATTAACATCCCAACTTCTTTCTCAATTCAACATACTCACTATTTCCATAGCTTTTAGTCCTCTGAACAGATTTTAAAGAAAAATAATGCTCCTTATTATCATTCAGCCAAACATATGCCAGCCTCAAAGACTTATAAGTGCTACTGCATCAACAAACAAACAAAAGACCCTATTGCACCCATCACTTCATACCCATTAGTGCGTTATTTATTGTGTGCAAGAAAGTTTAGCAAACTCTAGGTATTCAAAGATGACTAAGACTAAACTTGTTTCCCCAAAGAACGTACAGGGTACAATGGGAAACAAATAAGCAGAAGCTCATGCTGCTATTCATCCAGTCATCAGAAATCAAGGTGAAGAAGGAGAGAAATTAAAAGATGACTCCCAAAGGAAGGGAGTAAATGTTGACTTCACCAAAGATGTCAGGATAAGGTGGAAGAGCACACCTGACGAGGAAAACGATAAATTAAAAATGTGAAAGACAAAATACAAATTTTTGCGGTGCATTTAAAATATTTTTGTGAAGAAATGAATATATAGAGATTATTAGATCAGTGGGTTTACAGCTAAGGAAACCGTCAAAGCTAAAGATAAAGACTTCAACATCATCCCAATCTTGTGGGAAGTTGTTATACCACAAGATAGAAGGAAATGAGAAACTCACTTTGTGTGGGTTTTTAGATTAGGGTTAGGGTTAAGGTTCATTTCACTTCTGGTTCTCAATTTGCTTCTCAGTAAAATTAGAAAATAAAGCTAAGAATTTTCCAATACTACCGTGTATTCTGAATGTATTCCATTTTTTTCTCTGTGTCCATCCCCATTTCTCCTCCAAACGTTGAAAATATTCTTGTGACAGACAACAATAGATTCAGCAAAGTCAATATAATGGGGATTTTTTAAAATGTCAGTTTGCTGTGGAATTGCTCACGGATGGATCATGCTACACTGGAAAAAGTCATCACTAAACTATCTAAAAAGGTGCTCCTTCTCTAAGCTGGAAAAGTCATCTTATTTCCATTTCCCCTACAACTAGGTGACATTTGTGCTGTTAAAAATATAAGGGAGAGCCCCATGAAAGCCATGTTGCTCATCATACTGGCATCTGCTCTGCATTCCCATGTCAATGTCTACCAAGGCTGGTTTTCTCAAAAAGAACTGCAGTCAGTTTCTAACATGTGTAACAGCATTAAATGGTGATACTGTAATACTCTGCCTTACACAGAGAAGGTGCTACTGAAACTTTTTAAAAATTCAAGTTCATTTGTTTATGCTAAAAGTTATGGTCTATTTTAGCAGTGCTCAGCATGTGAACCTGTATTAAGTGCCAAAGATCCTTTGGGCATTGTTCACATAATTTCTGATTTGAACAACAAACACTCTAAGATTGAACTGGAACTTTGGGCAAAATCAGAAGAATGACAGCAGGTGTTTAGCATCTTTTGATCAAATTGAAACAAATAAAGTAGCATGGGTCATGGACTATAAGTTAATTAACTATAACTTAAATTAACACAACTCTCATCTTCTAATTACATAACGCTGTAGTATTATAAGTCCTGTTTGTCAATTCAGAATAATGCATTTTAGGGCCTGGCAGAAGATTATAAATAGAAAAAGATGGGCCAAATCAAATTTGAGAATAAGGAAAGTGAAACTGAATACAGGTGAACTTTTTTGAACGAGATGGATGAACATCTCTGAATGAAATATTCAAGACTATGCAGCAAACTGCCTCCCAAGGGAAACAAGAAAATTCCATTTCAGGGGTAAATTGAAATTAGAATCTAAAAGACACGCACATGCAGCCACACACATGTATACACACTTATTTGTGTTTAGCAAAAACAGGTAGATTGCTATTTAAGCTAATAGATCTTTTACATCTGTATATGTTTTGCTTCCTTTGTTTCCATAAATACTCATATTCATTGTCCCCATCATGATTTCTGGACCAAGGTTGATTTTTTTTCTTTTCAATTCAGATACCGTATTTCCTTATCTCCCCCAAACCTAAGGTGTAGACATTGTATATTTTTGAATAATTTATCACATTGAGGAGCTGCACAAGTATAAGTAACAGATTTAAAACCACAATTGACAGAGAGGGCAGTCTGCAATGACAGCATCTAGGGTCCAGAATTTTAAAGAGTTTTATTCAATTCTAGAAACCTTGTTTCCCTGCTTCTTTTCCAATTAAATAGAATTATTTAAATAAATCTCTTCATCTTTGTTTTCAATATTGCTAACACTAATTAAATTATTATATGGTGAGAGACTATAGTACTAAGAACTTTATGTATCCAATTTTATGTCATTCTACAACATTCTTATAGGATAGATATCATGATGATCTCCATGTTACATGTTTAGGGACTTGGGTATAGAGGGTAATTAAGTAACTTGTCCAAGTTTGTACAGCTAACAAATAATAGAGCCAACAATGAAAATTTTGACGCTAAAGCCTGACTCTCAACCACTACTTCAAACACTTGCAGTCAATTCTTACATGCTTCACACATTAAATGTATACTTTAGACAATAATATGTAGTTTTCTCCAAACTGGTACCAAACTTTCATAAAAGATACCCATAGGTTACAGAAAATTATGATGGATGTAAGTTAATTTCAGGTTAATAATTTATGACAAGAAAAATAGAAATGAAAAAAATTACAATTAACGTATGTGGTAAACTTAGTGCCAATGAAGAGTAATCTTTACCATTGATGAAGATTCTCTCCTTGACCAAACTTTAGTCAGGCTCCTCTGAGCCCTCTTCTGGACTAGGCCTCGACCTTGTCCCCATCCTCATTGGGCCTGTGTAGCCTAGTTTTAGCAAGAATACTGCCACGTCAGTTTAGAGAGTATCCCCTACTCTTGATATCTGATCAAATGCCTCATCTCCCACCATCCCCCAGGTGATATCTGATCACCCCGGCCTGCCTTCCCATTCTGCCTTCAGAATCCCCTCCCCTTAGTGATTTTCCATCCACTAATCTCCTCCCCCACCCCCTACGCACTCCTTGACTATAAATCCACACTTGTCCTTGTATTCAGAATTGAGCCCAGTTCTATACTGAGGTCTCTAGTCCCCTATTGCAATAGTTCCTGAATAAGATTTGTTTCACCACTTTAACTGCTGTCAGGCTCTGTTTTTTGCTTTTTTTTTTTTTTTTTAACATTGGTCACATGCAGCGCAGAGAAACATGAGGAAAGGAACAAGTTTAGAAAATAATAATGTTTTACACCCCACAGGTTTTTCTGCCTATATTTAAACGACTCTTTGCATGGAAGTTTTTAGAAGGTGATCACTTCTTTCAAATACCAGCATGAAAGTTATGTTTATTTGCTTTGGCAACATTCTCAAACTCAAGGGAGAAATGTGATTGTTTACTTAACTTCTTCAAAATATTAACTTTGCCAGGCACTGACGGACTGCATCTTTTAATCTACAAGTGGGCTCTCTCCTACTGCAAAATTACAGAATCGACCTGAAACAGGCTTTGGAACTACTCCTTCCCACCAGATTCTGCTGCTTTGATTAGGATTTACTGTGGCTAAAATAATACCCTTATCTTCCTGTTTGCTAACTTTTATGAGTAGGAAATATCTTTGGAGAAGAAAAAAACAGTTTGATCCACAATCTTTTCTCCACAGGGGAAACCACTGTTATCATTGATAGTGTTCTTATGGAGCGAGGTTGTATTGTTCGAAACTGCATTTCATGAAGCAGTCATAAAAGATTTTCAAATATCATCAAGTGAGCACTTTGAATACCAGAATAACAAAAGCAGAGTTTATCTTTCATTTGACAACAAGTCTTTTGTGATTTCTCTTGAGTACTAAAGAAGTCATTTACATCAACTGCAGTAAAAACAACAAAACTCCACTTAGCAGTAGGTATTGGATGGACAAATTTTCACCAGCAAAGTTAGCCCTTTAAAAAGCAAAAGTATAACTTGTGACTTGATGGTTTTTGAATTTTTATAATGTATGATTAAGTTAGCATTTTTGCATGTCAGGGAAAGCCCCTTCACTTCTACTAAAATGCTCTTAAAATAAGCCTCTGTTTTTCAATGACGTGATTATGAAATGTATTCCATTGCTCAAGGTCCTACAACAGAAGCTTTCCCATTATTTTCTATAAGATCCAATAGAGCATTCTTGATTTCAATCAGGCCAGGCATCCTGTCGGAGTCCAATCTTGACACATCAATGACAAGGCATGTCAGAGCAGTCAAAAGTTTATAACACGTAATGAAAACTGAACTAAAGTCAAGCATGCTATCCTCTCGTCGGCCCAGGGGGACCCTAGGCAACTAGCGACTTGTAGGCTCCATTACATCCCAACTATCCCATGTATCTAGCCCTTGGCAGCGTGTCAAGGACAAGAAGTAATCAGTCTTTAGAGATCACTTTTGAAATGCTGTGCCCTCTGCTTCCTTCAGGTGAATCATTCCTTCCATGTTGTCAGGATCCACTGATGAAAGCTGACGACTTTCAATAGTCTGTGACAAGTGAGGTATCTGCCTCTCCATATGTGGAGAAAGTGATACTGTGCAATCAGCTTTCAGCAGGCATGCTGTGAACGACGAGCTTCTGCAAAACCTCAACCTCGTGAACTCGTTTTGCAGAGTCAAGCGTAGAAGCCAGAAGGATGTACATGCTCTTGTACAGGACAGCAGAATGATCACCAGGAGAGTAGACAGAAGGGCATTTTAAAATGTATTTACAGATATTTCATGTCTAGAGACCAAATTTTGTCTACATGTTGCATCTCTAGATTCAAAACAATGGACTAATGTCAGGTATCTGAAAATGATGTGGAAGTAAATGATGTAAATTGGCGGCAGTGCTCACATTAAATGGGCCCATTCTTGTCTTCGTATGGCTCTTAGTCCACCCAATATACGCTAATATATCTGCAAAAAAGAGTTGTTATTGATTTTCGAGTAACAACTTTTTTTCTCATGATAGGCTTAGATTCTTTTTTCACTCACTACAATTCCAACTATTTCAACCATAAAACCACAATAATTTAAGTTTCTCCTACCAGTACCCTATAGCTTTCAGATATATTCTAAAAATACTAATTTTTAAGAACTGATGATCTATTTTCTAGTTAATTTAGAGTTCTAGTTTCAGCTTCTCTCTTCATCTGTAGTC
Organism: Equus asinus; assembly: GCF_041296235.1. Taxonomy (NCBI): domain Eukaryota; kingdom Metazoa; phylum Chordata; class Mammalia; order Perissodactyla; family Equidae; genus Equus; species Equus asinus. Next base: position 34,700,633 of record NC_091800.1, on the reverse strand, counting down.
CAACTTTGGTCATTTCAGTATAATTTGAGATTAGAGACTACATAATGCAAATGAAGATAATGAGAAATGTAAACGGCACCCCAAATTTCCATTTTGGAGAAAATGTGAAAAACAATGTACTGATAAGGGAGATAGAAAACAAGGATTCAAATAGAATATCAGCCAGTTATAGAATCTGCCAGAGGATTTCTGATTTTACCTTAATGCAATTGTGTTAATGTGAGAATATGACACACTGAATTTATTTCCCAAGTATTGTGGTTTCTAGCAATTGCACAGATGAGAAAATATTCATTATGAGATTTCATTAATTCAATAATTGAGTCACATATATATTCCTAATAACTCATGAAGAATATACATGTATATAGGTATGTATAATCTTATGTAAAATTTTAATTAAAATATATTTTACATCCTTATATAAAATTTAGTAAATATTTTATGAAATATTGCAAAGTCTAATTTTTCTACAGTGTAAAAGTCCTTTTGAAAAGCAAATAAACCCCAAATTACAGATGTTCTTTCTCCTGGTGAACTGTCTTTAATTATTTTTACTTTTAAGAATGTAAAATATTTCTTTTCTTGCTAATGCTCAATGTTTCTTTTTTTAATATTTCTTCCATGCCTTTTAATATGCTAGTTCAAGTACAATAGCATTGGACATTCATGTTACAGCTATTTAGGATATGTGTGAAATATAATTACAGAATTTTTGGTAGTATAAGCCATTTCTTTAAAAATCTTATATAATGATATATATGTAGAATTATATATTTATATTTTAGCATATACTTTATATAAAGAGAAATATAGATAAACAGATATAGTTATCTATACTACAAAACTTTTGGAAATCTGCAAAGTTTTCTTTTAGGATTAATTACCACATTTTTATTTGTCATTCTAAAGAAAAAATTTTTTCAAGTATTCTCTCTCTCAGGAACCTGGAAATGTCACTGAGGCTTATTTTCTGGTCCCAGTCTCTTATATTCTTTTTTTTCTATTTTTTCCTCCTCTTTCAAATCTTCCCTGTCGACCCCCACAGACACAATGGGAATTTTCCAATTTCTCTACTATTTTAAATATAAAAGAAATCCTATAATTGCATCCTGCTCATTTGAGCCAAATAACCCCAAACAAACCATCATAGTCTAAACAAAGACTATTTGGCAGAGATCTCAGTTCAGAACCCATTATAGCATGAAAATACAAATGGGCAATGTTTTTTGAATATGTCATAAAATTAATGTGTCTTTGGATTGAAACATCACAGATACATATGTTTATGTACAATTCTTTCTCAAGTCTACAAAAAACAGTTAAGAAATTTAAAATATATATATATATATATATCTCTACAAAGAAAAAGTAAGCAGGAGCAAAGAGTAAAACACATATGTCAACCAAATTTGGAAGATAGCAAGCTGACAGACAAATGATACCTGATTTGGGAAAAAAGTAAAGGATGATATCAACTGGACCATAGAGGAGAACCAAAAAGAAGGAGACGTGGGAAAGGCTCAGGAATTTGAGCGACAGCTAGCTCTGAATGAAAGTGTTCGGAAGAAGCAATCGGACCTCCAAAAGCCTGGACACCTTGCATCTAGGCAATTATCTCTACCAACAGTGAGGGAAAGCAGGTGGTTACCCATCTGGGGAAAGTTAGTTGGAGAGACTCTGCGCCTGGAGTTCAGGGCAAAGTTGAGAGTAGAGATGAGGTTCGGTACTCAATACACCAAGTCAAGGTAAATGTCTCCATATTCACTTATAACACACTGTCCCAACCAACAATATTGGAGAGTCCAGGAGAAAAGACCTAAAGATCTCTGCATTTACAGGACATCCCAATAGTTCTGCTAAATCTTTCTGTTATCACCTTATAGTGAGGACTGGTAGAAACAAATCTCGTCCATGATCAAAGAGCTTAAAATCACCCCAGTGCCTCATACTTAAATATGAATGGCAGATAATAATCAGCAGGCACTTGAGGAAAGACTGATAGGAAAGAAAGATATAAACAAAACAAAAGAAAAAGCAACAAGCATGCAAACATGAATAGATGTTTGAAACAGAGAGCCATTTGGAGGAAACAGGGACCATGTAGGCAGTAGTGGAATGCTTCAAAATGTCTATTAATCTTCACAGAGCTAAGAGATGACATTTGTATAAATATTACAAAAAAGATACCACAGGAAAAAAAAATCCAGGTAACAAGAAAGAGCTCCTGGATAATATTCAAAAATGGCAAAACGTAAGAAACAACCACCACTTCCCTCACTGCAACAGAACTATAGAAGAATGGAAGCTAAAGTTAGGGATATACTTCAGAATGTTAGAAAAGCCATGGCAAAAGTGAGGTAAAAATATGGAAAGAAAAAATATAGTAAAAATAATTCACAAGTTTCAACATTGAACTAATATAGATATAAATAAGACAAAACATAGAGGGAAAATCATCAAAGAAATAATGTAAAAACATTTCCTTAAAATAAAGGATATATACTTTTCAGTGAAAAAAGACACATTGGGTACCTAGCATAAGAAATTAAACAAGACCCACACAAAAACATATTTTTAATGAAATTTCAGAATCGTAGGAGCAAAAAAGAAGACTATAATCGTACAGAAAGAAAAAAAAGCATGCATATATTAAGGATCTAAAATGAGAATAGCATCCAACTTTTTAACGATATTGCAACTAGAAGACAAGGGAGCAGTGCCTTCTTAATTATGAGGAAAAATGGCTTTCGATCTAGAATTCTACATTAAAACAAACTGTCATTCGAGCGTGAGACACGTTATTTCAAAACAGTTTCAAAAATGTTTCAAAAGACCAGCCAAAGTACCTTCCTACAGCAACTGACCTAGGAGACCTTAACGTCCCCTGCAGTGACAATAAAATTTAGACAAGCCTCTTCCTTACTCTGGGTCCCTGACCTCCTTTTCTTAGAGCATTTACTTTAGAAAACTTGTAATTGTAAATTACTTCTCTGCTCCTTTGAGATGTAAATCTTTTTAAAAGACTCTTGGCAGTTTTACAACCCAGGCTTATCTAGCTCTAGGACCTGGAAGCCAACACTTTGAAACGTATTCACCAAAGAAGATAGTGCTCCTATCTCATATTTCCCTGGCAGAGTAGAAACCTAACTTAGGCAGACACTTTCCTCCAAGCTGAAAGACTACCTCCTTTGATAAAGTTTTGGAGTTTACTTTCCTTTGGAAAAAAACAATTAGCAAGCAAAGATGGCTTATGATTCTCCCTATCCTGGCAATTAAGAACTTTCCAGCTCTTTGTTTCAGCGGAGTAGAGCTCAGACAGAGTTCTGGTCTCATTCTTCCATTACAATAGCCTTGAATTGTGTCTTCTTTGTCTGTTTAAATTTGTCTGGTGCAATTTTTACTTTGACACAACTATAGGTTGTGCTCCCAAGGAAGGTGTAAGAGTTGGTAGCCAAAATAGAATATGTAACAGGGAAGGGACCAATAGAAGCCTCAAGCTGATTATGAAAGAAATCCCAAATGAGAGCTGCCAGAGTTTGAGAGCCTTGGAATACAAGGAAAGAGAGAAAGATGGAAAGTGTGAGAAGGGCTAAAGTACACCAGAGAAACTAATAAATTCTTAGATGAGTTTTACCATATCAAGAGATGTACACGTCTATCAGAAATTTGGTGCTGGGTTAGGAATGCTGGGGTACGTGAAAACTCAGCCAAAGTATCTAGGCCATTATTAACTCCAGCGAAAGCAAAAAGTTAGAGAAGAAAAAAAAGTTGCTTCTGCTCTGAACAATATTTACATAATCAACATATTATAATTCTTATAAGTGTTTATGCAACCAAGATTATGACAGAATTATGTCGGGAGCAAGAGGAGTGATAGGCACAAGAGTGTTAAATCCTCAAGTGCCATATTAGGATTAAAAAGTTAATGTCTAAACTTTAAATACCAGAAGCAAGTTTCAAACAAGGAAAGTATTGGGTTGTCATGGGTCTTCCGGAAGGGCTGAGAAAGCTAGAAGATAATTGCTTTTCTTTATAAGCCTGGAAGTATTATTTGACTTTTTAAATGGCAAATATGTAAATTTGAAATATAATAAAAGCAGAGTCTACAAGAGGTAAAAAAGCATATGCTTTCTGAAAGTAAAAATGAAGGAAAAGGAAAAAAATAAAGTGAAAGACAAAAAAGAGAGGAAGAAAGAAAATGTTTAAAAGGAGAGATGTAAGGGAAAATGGCAAAAAACAACCCAACAAAAAAAGAAAGGCTGCATTTTCATACTTAATCATTTTCGTGAGCTATTATCTCAATGAACATGTCAATGATTATTGGCCTTGACCAATAGTGTATTAGCAAACAGCAACATAACTAGACGAAAGCACCAATCAGAACAGCAACAGACTTCACTGATTTGCTGAATCACAAACTGAACTTAAACTACTTAATGTTTTTTGATTCCCAACCTCCTCCTACCACCACCAGCAAATACTACAGTTGAGATAAAATATGTTACGGAATTATTATGAAGTCGTCAAAGTTGTGCTGCGATGTTCTACTGTCAACCATTTTTTGTTCCAAATGAGCTATTTTAAGAATTCACCATTCTCTCTAAGTTCTTTAAGCACTGACTGCCACCCTCATTCTCAGCAATTAACCTTACTTCTTAGCTTACAGAGAAATTAGACACCATCAGGTCCCATCTCTCTTTCTCACTCTTTAATCGTACACCTTCAAATGTATCCTAATTTTCACCTGTGTCTTCTCCTTCTCTCTCTTCACAGGAGATGTTTGAAAACTGGAACTTGTGCCCCACTTCCATGCCCCTGGTGATCTCTGTTAAATTTCTGGATGAAGTAATGAGTACCAAGGCCAGTCCAGCTCTATTGCCTGTGTGAAACCTGCCAGTGCCCAGGCATATGTGATAAAACACCTCAAGCCCAGCTGTGAGAAAAGCTATTAGAAAGATTTATACAGGTATTTCTATTATTTAAGCATCTTTCTGTGTTGCAAATTTTTTCCAACTCTCACAGTCCAATGTCACCCTTCTCCCCTCCTATTAAGTGATGCTGCTAAAGAGAGAGACAGCTTTTGATTTTGCACTTGAAGATATAATCTTCTTGAGGGTGCCTGCTATCTTTTATTCATATGCTGTCAGCCAATCCTGCCTATGTCTTAGTTCAAGAATCATTTTGGTATCAGCAATGCCTCATTGGTTCATAATTGTTCTTTACAACAAACCTATTTTCTGGATTTCATTCCCTTAATTCTCAAGGACCTTACTCAGCTTTGTTTTTAATCTGTCCATCTTTCCTGGTTCTTTGCTCTTGACATATATATATGCTCAAATCTCTCCCACGATAAAACATAGTCCTTCCGCACCTCCTTCTAGAAATTTTCCTCTCTCTAATAAGCCCTGTATATTTCACTGTGTCCCTTTATTAATCTCTCCTCTCATCTAAATCCGCATCGCCACAACCCTTTTCCATTTATCTTAGTTACTTCGCTAATCTTCTGATTGTTTCCCTGATCAATTTTCCCCCTCCAATCCTATTTCAATAATATATCTCTTATGAGCATCAGACCCACATATCCAACTGTACGTTAAAACTATTCACTAGTATATCCCACAAACGTCTTGATTCAATATGTCCAAACCTAAAGTCAGCTCTTCCTCGTATGTCTGCTCATTCTCTTTGCTCTAAATCAGTGAAGGTCACTGCACATAATTGTCCAACCAGATATCTGATCATCCTTGATTTCATTCTCTCCCTTACTCTTGACATCCTACCAGTGAACAAATTGTAAAAATTCTATTTCAGAAATGTCTCTCAAATCTATTCACATCCCTCCATTCCCACTGGCACTCTCCTTATTTAAATAATGATTATTTTCCATCTATATTTCTAAAACAACCTCAGGGCTGATATTTCTGCCATCAAATATGTCCCTCTTCTACTTATTCTCCTGTGGAGAATACAATGCATTTGTGGCGATTTTTGTAAACTGTAAGAATGATTCTACGCTCCCCCTGTTTAGGATCATTTGATGACTCCTTACTGCCCAGAAGATAAAGTTCTAACATCCTTAACTCGACTTGTAAACACCCTTATTATCCAGTTCTGTCTTTCTCCCTAGCTTAGTCTCTTGATCCCACACTTCAATATTTCATCTTATAAAAATATTTTTGGTATTCAACTACAAAATCTTCTCCCCCTCTTCTGGATATTTATACATCTTTTTTCACTTTCTTTGAAATATTCCCTCCCTTTACCAACCATTCTCTTCAACTTTCCTCAGGTTTCAATTCAATGCTGTATTTGATTCCTAGGGCTGCACTAAAAAAAATATCAGAAATGGATAGCTTAAAACAACAGAAATTTATTCTGTCACAGTTCTTGAGGCTAGGGTCCAAAATCAAGGTGTCAGTGGGGCTATGGTCCCTCTGAAGGCTCTAGGGAGAAAACGTCCCATTCCTCTCTCCTGACTTCTGGTGGTTGCTTACAATCTCAGACATTCCTGGACTTGTAGATGCATCCATCTAATCTTTGTCTCCATCATCACATGGCCGTCTTCCCCCTGAGTATTTCTGTATTGTCACATCACCATCTTTTCAGGATGTCAATCATTGGATTTAGGGCCCATCCTAACCCAGTATGACCTCATCCTAGCTAATTACACCTGAAAAGACCCTATTTCCAAATAAGGTCACATTCTGAGGTTCCAGTTGGGTGTGAATTTGGAGGGCACCATATTCAACCCAATACAGCCCTTTTTACTTCTTTCTATTGCAAAATGAACAGTCCTTAGCTTACTAGATATAACCTTATACTGAAAACTCTTACTGATTTGTCTTCTCCTCAACTGTGCAAGGACAGCAAACATGCTTACCTTGTTTACCATTTTGCCCTTAGTACCTAGTACAATGTCAACAGAGAGAAGAGGCTCAATACATATTCAAAAAAAAGAAAAAAGAAATGAATGGAGGATTTAAAAAAAGAGCTCTTTTTAAAATTCTCACAACCTTCTCATGGTTTTCAAGATAACTTGCCAAACTGAAAAAGAATCTAAAAGAAAGGCCTGTGATAGAATTGAAAATATTCATTCCCTTTTCTCCCTACCTCCTTCAGAGCAAACACAGAAACAAAAAGAAACAAAATTTTAAACAAACTAAGGTCTTCTGAAGGTGGCATGCTACACTTTATTTGACTTTTTTTTATTGCCCTACTTCTTGCTTCTTCTTGATCATTCCTACTTCTCTTCCAAAACTCAGATCATTCAATTTTTCTGTTGGAAGCAACATCCAATTCTCCCTGACCCCATTCTTCTTTTCAGGTAGGTGCATTTGAATACATCCCTATAACAGACGCTGTCTCTACCTTGCCAATGCCCCTACCTCTCTCAGGATCCCCGTGCCACCTGGCTATGTCTTACTGCAAGCACCTACAAGTGCTGACCTGGCTGAAATGCCACGGAGCTGAAGCCCTTGAGAAACCCTAACCAAGGACAAATACTGGCACTCAGATGAGCAACTTAGGCGTATCATGCAATCTCTCAGCATTCCAGCTCACCAGAACAGTAAACCTGTGTAGTTTTCCTTCCCCTCTGTTCCACTTTCTTCCTGACCTACTGATCTTTCTTCGGGTCACTAACCAAATAAACGACCAGCCTCCAGTCGTCTCTGGATCTGTCTGCGGTTAGCCTCAATCTAAGGCATTTCCTAACACTCTTCTAATATCATTTATCATACTCTGTAATCTGTTTACTTCTTTTCTGCTGCTACTACTATGTAATGTCCCCAGTGGTATGAATAGCACTTTATTACGCACTGTGTAGCATAGTCCTTATAGTATGGTAGAAACGAATAAACATCTCTGGTTCTTGTTTTATCTTAAAGTATGAATAATTTAAAAATTTCATTATTATGTGGTAATATTGAATGGAAAGATAGAGACATTAGGGAAGACATTTGATATTAATAATGTAAAATTTATATTAAAATATACTCATTTTTATAGACAAAACATATTAAGCATAACTTTTAAAATGTAGGAAATTTTGGTATTCTACATTTCTCTTCAGTTCTGCAGACACTTGTCACTTGTGCTGAATTTTTTCCTGATCCATTTTTAGGCTTATTTTAAACTCTTGAACATGCTTTCAAATGTGTTCCCGTGTCTATGGCTAAGTAATTCATTGCTTGATAAGCTACTCATCATCGGCTTAACAATTCTATCACGAATTCTAGCTTAAAATAATATCAAAAGCCACTCTTCAGAACTATTAGTTTTACAAAAACTCAGTCATGTGCACAAAGGTACACATTTAATACTGATGGATTTTATACTACTGTTTTGACAAGAAAACATACAGCTCATGTTTAGCTTACTTGTTTTCTGAACATCCAAAATGCAGTCTGAGGAGATTTTTTTATTTAAACCATAAACCGTATCTTGTTTTTTTATTTCTTTGATGTTTATTCCTTTTGTGGCTTTTTACTTTTATTACCCCATTGCTTTCCCTACTAGAGTAGCCAGCACTGCATCAAAGTATGCATTGTTCTGAGATCAGGTTTACCTGGTTTTATACACAGTGTGATGACAAAGCCTTGTGTTTTGTTCCTTCCCTATTGTCTTCTGCCTTCTTACTACGTCTACTGCCATGAGGAAGAGTGCGGTTCGCAGCCTGATGCAGTCAGTCTTAGCAACATGAAACGACATATTCAAATTTTCATTGTGGGCATGTTTATGTCAATGTCCTACCTGAAATATTCTAATGTACATGCTGCTAAAATTAGAGCATGCTTTGAAGAGAAACAGTGTTTTCCAGTGGGGAAAAAAATAACTAGTAAATGGAAAACATTGCTTTAATCTTCAGTTATTGAAATATCAACAGAAAGATTCCTTTCTTTAATGTTCCCTAAGTTTGTATTTTGGGAGATGTTTGAAACTCTTTCCATACTACACCACAGCTTATAGAAAGCAATCCAAAAATACAAAAGATTTAAATTCTGGCAAAGCTTTGATTCTGTGCCCATTATTAGCTTAGTGCTTCTCAATCACAGGAAAACATAGATAGAAGAAAGTATACATATTTATTCTTGTGTTATAGAGATGGGTGATAATCAATAATTATCAATAGCCACCAGACAGTATGACGCATTTTCTTGGTGGAAAAATAATGAACAATTTTTATTTATAGCTAAAATTAATTGATAATTTTCTAAGATAATTAAATTTTTCCAAAAAGAACATGAGGCACTTTATTATTATATGAACTTCTTTGTTGCTGATGATCTCTGCTTGTTTCTTGTCCACAAAATTTTGGGAGTCCAATCTTTGTTTTAACTCTCAAACAACTATTGTAGGTACATCTTTTGTTTGTTGTACAGTTCTCTCAAAAATTAATTGATTTCTTATCTATTTGAGGGCTATGAGTCTCATGTGTCAATCAACACACCACTTCTGGAACCATGTTTCTTTCCCTGAATTTAATTTGGATAACTTAAGCCTATTGTGCTTGCATAGGAGAAGAATGCCATTTCTCTCTTTTCTCTAAGCTGTATTTTTCCCACTGAAAGAATTTGCAGGGAAAATTCCTATTATACTGATATACGTTATATCAGTATCCCCATATCTATTAAGAGTTTTTTAAATGGGTGTGATAAGTATACCCTGATATTGGTCTTTAAGCTTGAGTTTTGTAGAGCTTTTTTTTAAGGTATGCTTTTTGGTGAAGAAAATTGGCCCTGAACTGACATCTGTTGCCAATCTTCTTCTTTTATTTTCTCCCCAAAGCCCTGGTATGTAGTTGTATATCTTAGTTATAGGTCATTCTAGTTCTTCTATGTGGGATGCCTCCACAGCATGGCTTGATGAGTGGTGTATAGGTCCATGCCCAGGATCTGGACCAGTGAACCCCAATCCACTGAACTGAAGTGCCTGAACTTAATCACTCAGCCTTGGGGCTGGTCCCTAAGCTTGAATTTTAATTGGGTTTTTTTATTCAACTTCTTTGTCCCTTTTGTAAATTATAATTGGAGAGTACCAGTTAAACTTCCAACCCAGAAAGCCATTTAACTCTGTATTCTCTCTATTTTTTTTAAATTCTGCTTGCAAAATAGCTAGGTCTTTTCTGAGTTGATGTAGCTTGCATTATCCTGGCAGCATGTGCAACCAACTGGAAAAAACTCATAATACTAACATTTGTTTTACGCTTGTTCATTTAAAGAGAAAACTTAGTAGGTACAATATCTCCCTTCTAAGTTATCCCATATAATACATTTTAAAAAATGTTTAATCACTGCATGGCATGCATCAGCATCCTTCTAGCCTCTAATAAAAATTTCTTTGCCATCACTTGGCCTCAAAGCCAGTGTCAAATATTTTAGGTTGTCTGTTAAGGAAGCCCCTCTAATCCAGTACTAGCTTTTGTATCAGTCCCATGATAGGTCCAGTTATTGTGTGGATAAGGAAAACTTGAAAATTTCAATGTCTTACAAACAATAATGTCTGTGTCCTGTTCATGAGATGTGCTATGTCACATGTCACCACAAGAGCTCTGTTCTAGGCTGATAGAGATTCCATTTTAATACAGTGGCAGAGTCAGGAGAAAAGTAGGAGAACATGGCCAAAAAACATTAGCTCTTAAAATTTGAGCCCAGAATACATGGAATACTTCTGTTTACATCTAATTGGCCAAAGCAGGTAATGTGGTGGGTTGGGTTAAATAGTGTTCCCTCCCCAAATTATGCCCACCTAGAACATCAGAATGTGACCTTATTTGGAAATAGGCTGTTTGCAGGTGTAATTAGTTAAGATGAGGTAATGCTGGATTAGGGTAGAGCCAAAATCCAATGATTGATGTTCTTATAAAGGCCACGTGAAGACACACAGACATATAGGGAAGACACTACATGAAGACGGAGGCAGAGATTGGAGTGATGTATCTAAAAGCAAAGGAACACCAAGGATTGCTGGCAACCACCAGAAGCTAGGAGAAAGGCACGGAACAGTTCCTCCCTCAGAGCCTCCAGAAAGAACCAAACGTGCTGACTCCTCGGTTTTGGACTTTTGGTTTCCTGAACTACGAGAAAATAAATTTCTGTTGTTTTAAAGCACCTAGTATGTGCTAATTTGTTATGGCAGCCCTAGGAAAATGACACACACGGGAGGCTTGAACTCAAGAGAGTGCTGATGCATAGTCCCCATATAGATGGGACATTGAATATAACACAAGTTCTAGACAGATTATTTCCATGTGGATAGGACTACAATGACGGGATTTTTAAAACAAGTTTTCCTATTTTAAGCAAAAATTTTGAGCTGATAGTCCTGATTCCTCTTGGTTCCTTATTGCTGAGAAAACTGAATTAAGCCAAGTTGATCCAAAGCAATGATCTACTACGCACGAATAAATGGAGTTCACAGAAGCCCAGAGATATTTGAGAAAAAACAAAATATTTCCATTTTGAGTGGGGTTTTGTTTGTTTGTTTTTACATAACTAAACCAAGCATTCTGAGAGTAAATAAACTCAACAAATAAGGTTGTTTCTAGCCCTTTTATCCCATGTCATTGTGTTAGTTTTGTTATTAGAAAGTAAGATATGCAAACTCTAAATTATCTCTGGTTCTGCCTCTGAATTATAATATGCTCACTTTTACAATGTGTTCTTATCAAACTAGGAGTGTTTATTTTTAAATAACAAACCAACCTCAATCAAACTTTAATCCCACCCAACAGCAGGATAAAAATTATTAATTTAGGGGGAAAAAAATCTTATGAGCATTATTTCTTTGGAACAGCTCCTCCAAAAAAACAAAAACAATATCATAAAATGTCCATATTTAAGTTGGGAAAATAGTGTGTTGGGAAATTACTATATTTATCCTTCTGTTTCCTATTATTTGGTGTTGATATTACTTACCACAATGGAGGTAGTGCTTGGAGAATGCAATTGTAGAATATTTCCCATTAATGTCAGCACTCAGTACACAGCCTCACGAATCAGTCACCATAATCCTGTATGGCCTATTCTGTCATATAGACTTTCATACCAGGAAATGAGCAAGAAAGAGTTCAGTGATACAGTGAGGAGGATTTTTTTTTAAATTTTGTCTACAGATAGGGTAGTGTAAAAGAATGGTGTACTAAATTATAGCCTAGAAGATGGAATTGTTCAAGGATGACAGGGAGAGTATCACACATTGTGTAAACAGCATTTTACTAGAAAAAAACTTGAGCAAAAAAAGTGTGACTCCTGGGTAGTGGGAAATATAATCAGAGTTGGGGAATGCAAATACAGTGAGGCAAATAAGGTTATTCAAAGCCCATGCAGTAGACACACAAAATGTTATATTTGTGAAAAGAAGATATTGATTAGAGAATTTTAGGATGCGGCATAGAAAAATCATAAGGTCAAAAATGGAATTCACTTAGAAATGGAACTCAGAATTTAGAAAGGGGCTGAAGGGAAAAGAAGAGAAACACACTACTGGGTAATGGAATGAGGTGGCTCTAATACTCTGTCCACTGGTGTCCATGCTATAGACAGGCTGGAATTTCCATTTCAGGATGAGTTTCTAGCTTTGGTTCTCATTGGCTGGAGTTACTCTTGGTAACACCTGTTCTCCCTTCAACTTGAGTTCCAAGGGAAGATGCTTAGCTGATTGGGCTTGATTATGCTAAATTTCAGTTAACGGGACAAGATTTGGGGGAAAATCTGTATAAGATATTTTTGAGAAGGAAGGACAAATCAAATGCCCTGGATAAATGAAGAATGACAGAATTTTGAAAACCCATCCTACATTTAAACCATTTCCAGAATTGTTGGCCCCTGTGATTTGCTTTACTGAACAGAAAAAGGAATTGATAATGATGTTTTATACTTAAAATGATGTTTTATTTGGTCTATATTTCTTAATTTTAATAAGAGTCAATTTTGGTTGGTCATGAGGGCTTTTTGTTTACATGAAATATAAATGTTCTCAAATGCATTTAATCTCTGGTGACTGTATATTTATATATGTATTTATGATATTTGTACACATATATAGATAGGCGTATTAATCCTTAACCTATCTGAAATGTATTTGTGCAGCAAACTACTCATGAATCAAAAGACTTAGAATCAAAAAGTAATTAAATAAGGACTTCTGAAAGATGAAAAGTTATTGAAATTTTATGCACTTAAACGCTAATTTTTTCAAAGCAACTTTGAGACAATAGTGCCAAATGAGCACTTTGGCAGATTAATAAGACTAAAAGAATATGTAGGCATTGACTATATGGTATAATGTTTACAGGAGCAGAAAAGTGAAATGTCTCAATTACATTTTTCTTCTATTAGTGGTTAAAGCATGTGCTTTGAGGTCTAAAAAAACCTTAGTTTAAATTTCCCTTTCAAAACTATCCAGCTGCAAATTCATGGGAAATTTAGCCCCATCTGAACATCTTCTTATTTTGAAAAGGGAGATATTGTCTACCCCATCTCTTTTGGAGTCTTTTCGAGTGTTATAGGAGGTATCGGTGGAAAGTGCTTATCACAGATGTTGGTATATTGCACCCAGTAATAAGCACCCAGTAAATGCTGGTTACTGTTGATTTCTTGTAAAAATGAACTCACATCTGGGAGGAGTATAAAACAAGCATTGAGGAGAAGAAACTGGAGCCTAACATAAGTAATTATAAAGAAAACCTAGCTACTCTATCTGAGTTCAAGTGCGTGGTTTGTATACTTTTTAAGAAATTTAGAGTTTCACTAGCTCAGGTTAAAGAACTCTACCAGATCCTGTAGAAGAGATGTCTGTATGAGGTTGTGTCCGACTCTAGTTTTATTGTTCAAAAAGGAGAAGAACTCAATACTAAAAATTTCAGCAGTTTATTTTTAGAATTTATTATTAAAAGCACAGTATGCAATAATTTAGGAGGAAAGAGTGATCATCAGGAACCAACATAAAATCATTGAATTCAGAATGAGAGGAGATAACAACTCTATTTAAACATCTCAAGGGCATTTATGAATGTGGTGATATGCTCTGTGTGAGGTTAATCTTCAGTTTTTTTTTTCTGATCAGCCAGCAAGATGCCAAATGGTTGCCCTCTAATCTAAAAACTAATTTGGAGACATGACAGATAACTGAAAAGAGGGTGGGAGAAGGTTCAGGGACTGGACAGGGAGATAGGTGAAGTGTAGGGTGACTAACCTTTCTGGTTTGCCTGAGACTGAGGTGTTTCCCCGGATGTGGGACTTTAAATGCTATAACCAGGAAGGTCCAAGACAAGTATGCGCAGGTTGATCACCTAATAAGTAGAAGGCAGGAATAGAACTCCTAGAATGTACTTGGGTCTCCATCTTAAGAAAGGTATGTGGGGTAGCATCAAGGTTACTTTTGTGATGAAGATAAAAAAGGGGAAGTTTATTGACTGATGGAGGTACCATGAAGCTATCAAGATCAAAACCTTACTATGATAAAGCACATAATTTGTTTCATTTAATATTTTAAATATTTCACATTTACAATTGTACCATTTAATCTTACAGCAACTTTGAACATAAGCCATTAGCCTTATTTTATAGATAATAAAACTGAAGCAGAGGAGAAATTGAGTAACTGTCCTAAATTCACATAACTTTCACAAAGTGACTGTTTGCCCTTGAGAGCAGGTACATAGCTTTAGTGTATTGGATATTTCATACAATCAACTCTTTGGTGTGTGAGTTTCTAAAAAAAAGGAAAAAGTGAGTACTCAGAAGAAAATAGGGAGAAGGAAATGTGTGTCTGAGGTTTTTGGTGTGTCAGTTAGTGAAGGCCTAAGTAAGTCCATCCCTTACATTTTAAGAGTAGCTGAAGACCTGGGAGGCAGCTCAGGAAAAGGATGGTTGCCTGTAGCCATTACAAAGTGCCTGGATTAAATGTCAGAGTAGAAATCCTCATCCATTAACATGTTCTTGAATTCAGTCCACTCAGGCTACATCTGCAATTAGAGCCACAACCTCGTGGTCAAAATGGGTGTTGCTTGCTGATTTCACTGGAGACCATGCTAAGCTCCCTATCCACGGAGAGCTTGGGAGGGTTGGCTTTGCACACAGCCTCTGCGCATCTGCAGACACATGCTGTGCCAGGGTTCCTCTGATGCTCACAGCGAGAGATGCCACTTGCTAACAAGCTCCTTGGCTCAGTGAACGTCTGGAAGAGACTCTAGTCATTTAGCAATTTAAAATCAACAATCTCCCTCCTGGTAGTGTGGTGGCAGGAGAGAGCACTCTGTGATGCCCCCAGATGGGAACTGGATTTAACCCTTGCACTTGGGAAACTTGGAATGACTGATGTGATGTGAATGCATGGATGGAGAGGAAGGAGTGCTTAATCATAGAACAGAGAAGACTCTTACGGAAGACCAGGGTTTAATCTCCGTTAAACAGTTCAAAGGATTGTCAATAAGAAATACATGTTTAAAGGAGTCAAATATTACCTCATTATAAGTGAAAAAAAAAATTAAAAAGCTTTTCTGAGCCTCAGGGAGGAAATCCTCTGTCTTTGTTAGTTTTCAAGCTTAAACTCTACTTCTTGGGCATAGCAAACTTTCAAGTATTAGACGCACATTAAACAGCCTTTTAGTTCCTCAAATGCCCAAATTATATTACTAGGATTAGAAGGCAGGTTTGTAGCCACCTTTTTCAGTGTTCTTTCCATGTTATTTTCTGTACTTTTCTGTGTACTTGAAATATTTCATGAAAAGTCTCTTTTATATCTCACTGACCAGATATCAGGTTGAAAGTCAACCTTTAAATGCCTAGATAGTTTGATCTTCAGAATACATTTTCTGGGTTCCAGTTTCCCACCTATAAAATGGAGAAACAGCATTTCCATCAATTTCCTAACCTCACAATGCTTTGTAGGCCAAGTAAATAAAATGCTAAACAAACTTTGTCCTTTATAATGGGTTTGGTATTTATACTATCATTAAAATATGTATTTTTATCATCAAAGTGTATTTTCAGAAAATATTAATAAAAGGACCATATAGGAATGTTTTTGGTGATTATAATGAAGGCAATCTAAACGGCAATATTTAGTTCGTGGATTCCCTAGGGCCTTTGGGTCTCACTTGCTTCCGTCGTTGGCCTTAATGACGAGGCCTTACGATTACCAAGAGCAGTACTCAAATGAACCAGAAGAAAGAAAAGGCAACTTAGTTTGTTGGTTGTTGTTAGCTTTTGTTAACATATAGCTTTGTGGTAATGAATTTGTGGAGTACTTGGATTATATTCACCCACAAAACTACCCAGATACTTTTTAGTTGATTACTGTTTTGACTTATCATCTCATTAGGCAGCTTATCTTCTTCGGCTCATTACATCTTCCTTTACAATTCTTGAATTATCATCTTTAATTTATTCCTGAAAAAAAATTAACTGTTGAGAATTCACCGTGTCAAGTAATATGATAAGGACTGAGATACAATATTGCACAATATAGACAATCTCCATCTTCAAAGAGCTGCAAATGGATGGAGATTGGTGGGGAAATACATGCAGATAATAAGGTAATTCCTACATGGAGTGTTAAGAGTTAAGATTGGTAAAGCACAGAGTATAGGGTGCCATGAGATCACAAAGAAAATCGTAGACAAGAAAGAATTCATACAGGATGTGACTTCAAAGCTGAAAATTGACAGATTAACCAGAAAAAAAGGGCAGAGGGCACCTGGTGGGGAGAAAGAGTTGTTCTAAGCAGAGGATATACTAATATTTAAGAGTAAAACTAGGCGTGATGTATTCAGGAACTAAAAGAACTTCATAACTGGTAACGGTAGGGAGAGATGACAGGAAAATAACGTAGACATAAGCAGAGGATAAATAATAAAAAGCATTGAATGCCATGATAAGCATATTTGGAATTTATCTTCAGGGCATAATGAAAAGGGATGGCATGATCATATTTATGTTTTGGGGACAGCATCGTCTCTGTAGGATGAAGAACAACTTAATAGATAAGAGGAGGGCAAAGCCGGATGAAGGCAGCTCAGTGAAGAGATTTTTGCTGAAATCCAGGTAAGAAGTAATGATGTCTTGAACTAGGGTGATGGATTGGAGAGAATGAAGAATCCCATTTCCAGAATATCAATGTTGAAACCAGGGACTTGGTTTTGAACAGAGGAGAAATAGGAGTCAAATATTATGTACAGGTTTCTGTCTGGGTAGTTGAATCTATGTGATTTTTGTACATAAGAAGGTGGTAGATAACAAGGAACAAAGTTGGTGAGAAGTTTTATTTGGGAGAAGGTTCATGTAGAAAATGAATTTGTTTGTAGATAACACCTCAGCAGTCAACAGATATAATAACTGGGTAAATTATCCAGAAAGAGAAGAGGAAAGACCTTGTAGAGTAAAGAAAGAAAAAAGAGTAAAGAACCTGGAGTAACGTCAGGAATTACAAGTGTTGGAGGAGGTTGAGAGGATGTGACTGCAGATTGACCCATGAGCTGTACCTGGGCAACTGGAGTTTCCTTACCCCCTCCCCTTGGAATGTGCATTCCTGCTTGCCTTCCCTGCACTAGAAGCTGCCCCAAGGACACAACCTTGAGTGAACAATATGTTGTTGAGACCATCTGGTACTGTACATGACTGAACCCAGGTAAGACCTCTATATAAACTTTTAAGATTCTGGTGGGTGGGTGCGGAGATCCACTCATTTTGCAGCCACCAAAGACAAGCCTCATATGTAAGTTCCCTTGCTTATTAAACTGCCACCTACCAGTCTGGAGTGGTCTGCCTCTTTCTTTGGTCTCTCCTTGCCTTCTGTGTACAGGGGCCAGTTTGTGAACCAAAAACAACATAGGCAGAGCTAAAAAATCTCGCAAAGAAATCTAAGATGAAATGGCCTAATGTATATATATATAATATATCTATATACTATATATAGATATAAATCAGGAGAATATCATATCATGGAAACCAAAGGCAAAAGTACTTCAGGAAGTGGACATGGGTCAACCAACCAAATGCTTCCACATGTTTAGGTAAGGTAAGGACACTCAGGTGTTCAATGAATGTTGTAACCAAGAGATCATTGTAATTTTGCACGTGCAGTTTAAGTGACGTGACAGGGAAAGAACGTAGACTGCAGTGGATTGTAGAGTGAGTAGGAAATGAGGAAATGGAGACATCAGTTGAAATAAATGTCTTCAATAAAACTTGCCTGTGAAAGGAAGTTCAGAACTAGGACAGTTGTTGTCAGCTGTATGGGAACGGATATTAAAGGAAGGGATTTGGAGTTTTTCAAGAAGAGGAGGCTCAAAAAGAGTAAATGCTAAGACAAGCAAACTAAAGCCTGCAAAACAGGAGGCGCGGGATACGAGAAGCGATAAGAGGGAAGTAGAAGTCCATCAGAAGATGGGAGGAAAGGAAAAGTAGAGCTCATTGAAGAAGTGACCAGAGAAATTATATCTGTTCTTCTGTCACAGTTGCTTTTTATTTCCTTCTTTTCCTTCAGATCCCAGAAATCTGGGACAAACAGATGGACAGTCTTACAAAGGCATCAAAAGCTATCCTGGTGTTTATCTGTGATGTACCAGTCATCTTGGGAGCACTTTAAATGCTATCTTTTAAAACGTTTTTTGCAGCTTATTGTATGTTATTTTTCTATTTTTTTCTAAATGTATTTATTTCATTCCTTAAGAACTTTTCACAAATCTATGCCTGCAAATAATCTCAGTTACACTAAATCTTCTGTTAGTAGCCTTAGCACGACTTCCATTAGCTCCTCCCTGTCCCAGGGCACTAGGGAGCACCCAGAATCTGCAGTCTGGTTTCTGTCAGTTTGTGCTCTCAAATTTTCTCTTTTCATGTTTAGTTTATTGATTTAGTCATAGTTTTCAAAGTAGCTCATTCAGAAATATTTTGAAAATCTGACCTTTAATTCATCTGTTTAGAAGATGAATGATATAAAAAGTAGCCATTATGCATTTTAGTTACTAATCAGTTAATTCATGATAGCAAAAGACCTCTATTCTGTTTGTTGAAGTCAGACAATCTGAGATGTGGGTATGGGATGTTCTGAGAGTGATGAAAAGAGTCCCTAAGATCCTTAGAGACAATGTGATGTGGACATTGCAGGCATCAGAATTCCTGGGCCCTGATAGAAGATGAGTTGACTTTCTAGGCATTTGAATTTGGACTTTGAGAATCAAATTTATCTCAGTCTCAGTATTTACAATGTAGGGAATTTAATTCAAGACTTCATTTCACAGGTGAAAGAGCATCTGAGGGGAAAGCAGTGGACAGAGTGGTTACCCAGAGAGTAGTAACAGCCAGAAACCACTACTCCCTTAGGCTCAAGAGCAATAAAAAGAGGGAGCCTAGTGTCCAAGGTCATCCAAAGCAAGCTGGTAGCATGAAAAACACATAGAGGGAGTGACAACCAAGAGAAAATACAGAGGCAGAGTCTGCTGGAGAAACCACCCAAGGCAGAGAGAAAGGAAGGATTGCCCTCGTTTCTTTCCTCCTCCTCCATAAAGTCCCATTAGTGCTTTCCATTGGCTGAACCAAGCCAAAGGCAAGGTGACACAAGAGCATCCTAGAGTGTAAGCCCTCCTGTGACACAGAACAGATCATGGAAGAGGGTTTGAGGAGCCAGGATGGGCTCAGACATAAAATACTTTTTCGAGAAATGAAGACAATAATTACAAGTCTCTGAAGCACAAAAATGAAAACAGAGAAGTGAGGATGATGATGTTATTGTTGAACCACTTATTGTTGACTCGTTTACCTCATTTCCCTATTCATTCTGTGCCTAACTTTGTGGTCCACAAATATGTCTTTCTTTCCAATCTCTCAGTTAATGGGTAATGCTTTGAACTTTCAATGGAGTCTTCTGCTGGTTAAACTCCAGCTCATTCAGTTCTTCCTGGAGATAAGAAATCCAATGCTCTCTCTTTTGGTTATTCAATGGCATGCATATAAAAAAAACTTCTGAAAACATTAGGATATCTCTTATAACATCTATAAAGAGACCTTTCTAGTTTTCAGACACAATCTCATCTAACTTTGGACTATGCTATGCTTTTAAAATAATACTTCCACCCTTGTATGTTTCATACCATAATGTATCTCTAGTTTATTATATTTGCCATATATCCTCTATTTCTGGTGTTCTTTTTTCCTTCCTGATGCTCCAAGATTCTTTCATTATTTTATCATTTCCTTTCTGTGTGAAGAACTTCCTTTAGCTGTCTTTATAGGGTAGATCTGCTAGTAACAATTCCTTTTTGCTTTCTTTCTTCTGAAAATGTCCTTATTTCTCATTCAGTCCTGAAGGACAGTTTCCCAGATATAGAATGAACTGTTGACAGTTCTTTCAGCACTTGGAAAATGTGGCACTTCCTTATGGTCTCCTTGGTTTCCAACGAGAAACCTGCTGTTATTTGAATAGAAGTTCTCCTATAAGTAATGTGTTATTTCTCTCTGGCTTCTTTCAAGATTCTTTATTGTCATCTTTAGTTTTCAGAAGTTTAATTATGATGTGTTTTGGGGTAGACTTCTTTGAATTTATCCTGTTGGACTTTTCGTAGCTTCTTGAATATATGGTTTATGTCTTTCAATAAATTTGGTAAGTTTTCAGTCATAATTTCTTTGCATGCTCTTGCAATCCCACTCTCTTTCTTCCTTCCTCTGGGACTCCAGTGATACTAATGTTGCATCTTTTGATATTGATCCACTGGTCCCTGAGGTTCTGTTGTTCCTCTGTTTGTTTTTTAGTCTATTTTCTCTTTGTTGTTCAGATTGGGTAAATTTTATTGATCTATCCTCAAGTTCACAGATTCCATCCCCTATCATCTCTATTCCAATATTGAGCCAGGAGCTTGTTGTGGCAGGATATCCCTTATTGGTTTCTGGTGTCCCCTGGCCATGCAGTGTCACAAAATAGGTGGGCTGAAGGGAGCCTTAGGCCTATTACAGAAAGAGAGCTCTTTCTCTGGTCTTATATTGTCAGTATGGCAAAAGGATCAATGATTCCCTTTGCTGGTTCTGTAGGGATAACCTTTTGTTGCTGGAGGGACTATCATTGGGTCCTGGCAAGGAATGAGTTTACCTGGTCCACTGCAGTTTCTTAGTCACTGGTTGGGAAGCACGGACTTGGATTGTCTTCTTCTGTTGGGTGGAATTTTGTCAGAGCTGTGCTGCTCGGTTGTTCCTCCAGTCCTGGCTCCCTAACCAGTTTCCCTTCCTCTCACCACCTTTCAGAGTTCTCTTTGGGTCATCTGTTAAGTCATTAATAGGGTTTATAGTTGTATTTAGAGGATAGAAGCAGGCAGGGATGATTCTGCACCACCTTACACAGCAAACTGAAAGTCTTTTGTCTCTAATTTAAATCTGTGGTTCTTAACTCAAAGCAATTTTTCCTCTGATGACCGTTGGCAACGTCTAGAAACATTCTTTGTTGTCACAACAGAGGTAAGTGCTACTGGCGTCTAGTGAGTAAAGTCCTGGGATGCTGCTAAGTACCTTACAATGCACATGCGAGTCCCCCACAACAAAGAATTATCCAGTCTAAATGGTAGTAGTGCCAAGGTTAGATATCTTGATTTAAATATTTTCTTTTATTGAGATGAAACAAATGTGCTACTTTTCAAATCTGTTTTAGGATTGAACATTGGTGTCACTTCTTCCTTCTTCGTTATAACCACTCGTCCCGAGGTAGGACTTTAGCTCTCAAACATGCAAACAGCCTTTCCAAATATATGCCTGAGGATTTGTAATTTTTAATTTTGAAAAATGCCTTTTTCTTTAATTTGATGAACTCATAAATGAAAAAGATAGTTATTTTATCACATGGCTTTGAGACTGCCTACATTACCCTCAATCAAGGAAATTTTTTGAAAGCTACTAACGTTTGTCCCTCCCATTACATTTCACACAATTATATGCACAAAGGTGGTCTGGGGCTCTGGGTTTCATTAGCATATCTTTCCTGTTGTATGCTAAATATAATTTGGCATACTCTTTAACATTTATTATTCTCGTATCGTTTGATGTCCTAATTTACTTTCTCTGTCAGCATCTAATTTACTACTAATCTTTTCAAGGGTTGAGTAAAGATCTTGGAAACCTTGCTTCTTTAAACATTGCTACAGATTTGGGAACTCCCAGAATCAAAGGAGGAGTTGGTGTGGCAGCTCATTACTGAACTGTAAGCTCTAGATCTATTGAGTTCCTGCCAGAAAATATTTGCACTCTCTAGTCATAGACTTTATCCTTCCGTCAATGAGATCTAAAATGGAGTACCCGGACATGGTTAATGCTTCCTGATGATCTTCCTTGCAACTGAGGAATCCTTGTCAATCTCGCTACAGCTCTGCCCTTTAAAAGTGGTGTGCTGGGGCCAATAAAGCAGGCAGGTATTGCTCCTGAATAAACAGCTCATCAAAAGTTTGAGAACAGAAGGTTTCGAATGTATCAAAGCAATTGGCACAGTTGTTCACTAGTTAATTAGGAACACAAAGGCACTTTCGTCAAGCTGCCCAGACCAGGGGGCCATCTGCGTGACAGCGTTGCCTCTCTGATGAAATGTACAAATAGAGTTTATCCAGGGCTCCCGAGGGAAGGCTCTCTGACCTTCCTGCTTTAAAATATATATAAAGCATATGGAAAAGATGAAAAGATGGAAGATAACCATAAAATGAGCCCCACTTTTAGTGTTTAGTCTTCTGAAGAATTTCCTAGGGACTTATGTCCTGTTTATGTTAGTTTTGATAATTGCTTTATTTTACTGCTACATATTTTGGTAATAGTTCTAATTATTCCCGGTCTATGGAGGTCAGAGCACTTCTAATGCAACAACACATAATGTGTTAGAATTGTTTTTTAAGTTTTCAGCTTCTTCCATTGTGTGTAAGTTTGTGAAGGTAGAAAATATATCTATTTTGTTTAATTTTATGTACTCTCTACCTAGTACAAATCTGAAATGTGATAAAATAATGCAGTGATATTAGAAAGTTTTATTTTTTTGGAAAAATAATGTTTTCTGTTTATTCTGACTTTCTAGAAACCATATAGCCGCATTCAGCTCTGTACACAAGTCTATTAGTATCGTAAAATACTTTGTGTAGTAGTATTTTTGTTTCTTATCGCTCTTACACCTCAATGAAGGAAGAAAGCTATTGAAATGCCTTCTCTACCAGACCAGTATGGAAATTTGAATATCACTTCTCTTTGTTAATTCTGGCCTCCTATTTTATTATCTAAATTGCTATCATCAAAAACACCATATGTTTATACCAAAAAGATGCTGTATGAGACTACTGTGTTTGAAACAATTTCCTTGTTAACAGGTCAGTCACTGATAATGAATGGGTCTCATTCCCAGCACTCCTCATGCCTCACCCATTCATCATCAAGAGAGAAATAGAACCAATGCACATGCATCTTCACCTGTTTTTCTGCTAACTTCTCTTCTGCTTTCTTGGTTGAAGTAGATGTTTCTTTGTTGTGTCACCAAGGTTCTTGATACTTCAGCTACACACCTATGCATTTTTATTTGCCTCAATAGACAGTGACCTTGAAACCAAGGGGCACATCTTATTTCTCATTGCATGCTTTAGTCAAATGCACATAAGTTAAGTACACATAAGGCATGACAAAATAATATCGGCAATGCTTAATAAATACTTGGTGAATGAATGGTTCTAATTAATCAAATAGAGACTAAACAAGAGATGACCAAGATATATATATATATATATATATTTAGCTGGCATTTTTTAAAAGCTAAGGAAACTTCCATTCTGTTCCTAGTAAGAACAAAGCACACTTTCTATAAATAGAGACTGGTATTCAAATAAACTCTAATCTCTTTAAGCATGACTGTTATTATCGTTTATTCTTTGTACATCTTTTTTGCCTTTCTAAAACACTTAGGCACATGGCCCACATCCTTCCTTGTCATTAGCCTTTTGCCAAGACCTATCAGAACTGCAGACCCCAAAGATCTCTAATTCCACTTTAACGGTGCTTTATCAATATAAATAAATAAATAACTTTCTTTCTTAATTCTTTGTTTTCTTCTTCTAAAACTATTTACTTCTTTTCTTCCTTCCTTATTTCTTTTTTCCCTTTTTTACTGAAAAGGTCAACCTCAGCCTTGATAAAATGCAAGAAAGACATACAAGACTCAGAAAAAGCCGTTATCCTCACAGTAACAGGTTCTTACTGAGAAAGGATACATATCAAAATCAGTAAAGGGAAAAATTATACAGTCAAAGTCCAGGATAAAACAGGTACATGCTTCTAGGTGTCCCCTCCCAGTGGAGTCACATGGGGATGCAATCAATTCTCCCAACAATGGTATCTGACAACACATGCAAATCATTTCCTACCAGGGAAACTCAACCAAGCCTTGCTGTTCAGGGTTTTTATTGGTGGTTGGTCACATAGGCATGCAGTACCCATATGACTGACGTCAGCTCTCAGGCTCTACCCATCCCACCTCTCAACCCCAGAACAAAAGCTGGCATTCACCATAAATCATGCTGTACGGTAAATTTATTGGTCCAACTGGTACAGCATGGGCCAAAGTTCCAGGCATATAAAAACAGATATTCATCATAAATTTTGCATGGCCCAGGGCTGCAGGCATACAAAAACTCTTATATCAGATAGAATATTCTAAGGACTTAGAAGCTGTCTCCCAAGGGTGGGTCAAGGGTTAATATGGAAGATAGGCCTTTCTTTGGAATCTGCAGGCTTTGAGCAACTCAGATGTGATGAATTAACTCTTTCTATCCAACAGTCACAGAGTGAGGTACACAATGTACACGAATTTCAAGGTCAGAGCTCAATAAGTTTTTGTGCATGGTACAATTATGCAATCACCATGCAGATAAAGATGCAGTTTATTTTTACTTTTAACTATCTACATCCTTAAATTTCAAGTGAGTTCTTGTAAATTGATTTACTTAGATATTTTTTAATCATTCTGGTAATCTTAATTTTTTAGTTGGTATGAAATTATGATTTAGTTGGGTTTAAGTCTATCATCTTTCGATGTTTTTTTTTCTATTTGTCCCAGCCATAAAATTCCTACTTTATATTTATGGCTCTCGTGTACCCACATTTGCCCCATGTATCACAATTCTTCATAAATTAGCCAATAATTATTCTTGCCTTATTTCTGGACATAGGGCATCCAATTAGAGACTATACTTCCCATTTGGCCAGTTGTTGCTATGAAATCAATGTTAAACTCAAAAGAAATTAGACAAAGTGATGTATGAAATGTCTAGATATCTCTAATTCAAATGCATACATTCATATATGCCTACATACATAAAATCATTTTCCCTGGACTGAGTCCCATTTTTCCTTCTCAGATTCTAAAATATGAGATGATTAGTAACCAAGATTTTTCTAGGTAGATGAGAGCAGTGCTCCAGAGAACAGCAAAGCAACAAGATAGAAAAAACCCAGGTCCTGGAGTGACTGTTTCATCCAGCTGCCCTACCAGCTTAGTCTGGCCACAATATTATGTGAAAGAAAAATAAACTTCTATCATATTTAAGTCACTGTATTTTGAGAGTTTTTTAAATGTCATTCGCCTTCCAATTAACACAAATAATAACTGGCATCATATAGCAATTTACAAGGATTATGTGGAATTAAACGTTAGATAATGTCATAGTTTGTAAGATAACTTTGAAGTGCTTACTATAAACAGATACACATTCAATACATCAATGTTTTACTTTTTTGCTGAGGAAGACTGGCCCTGAGTTAACATCATGCCCATCTTCCTCTACTTTATACGTGGGACGCCTACCACAGCAATGGCTTGCCAAGTGGTGCCATGTCCGCACCGGGGATCGGAACTGGTGAACCCTGGGCCACCGAAGCAGAATGTGCATACTTAACCACTGGGCCACTGGGCGGGCCCTGGCGTTTTACATTTTGACTGACAAGGTCCAGATACCTACTCTCTCTTTTGTCCCAGTAAGTAGACTTTTTAAAACTGAAAAATCTCCCATGTTTTCATGCTAAAAAGATGATAGATTTCAAATAACTGAGATATAGTGTTCTCCTAATCAGTCTTATTTTTTGGATATATAATATTGGTTATGTTGTCTCTGAAATCTCCTTGAGATTCTATCCAGTGTTGCAGGGCAGCAACCAATCATGACTTTCCATATAACTCATGTCTGGCCAGTAAGTGAATTAAATTTGCTGAATTTGTCGTGTGCATGAATAGAACAGTGAACTAGTCACTAGAGGTAAAGCTTTATGTTCATACACTATCTTTTATTCTTTTTTTTTGTACCTTCTTGGCTCGTTTGGGTATGAGATTAACACTGATGAGTTGAGAAGTATTCCATCTTCTTATATTTTCCAGAAAAGATTGTAGACAATTGGTATTAATTCATCTTTAAATGTTTGGTAGATTTCTCTAGTAAAACCATCCAAGTCTGGAGATTTATTTTTCAAGTACTTTTTAATGATGAACTCTATTTCTTTAATGGTTATAAAACTATTCAGATTATCTCTTTTATCTCAGTTGACTTGATAGTTTGTGGTTTTTAAGGAACTGATTCATTTTTTTTCTAATTTTATGTGCATAAAATTGTTCATAGTATGTCCTTATTATCATTTTAATGGCTGCCAAATCTCCAGTAACATCTTCTATTTGATTTCTGATATTGGTGGTTTCTTTCTTATCCGTATTTTTGTCCATACGCTGCAGGCTTATCAATTTTCTTTTAAATATTCAGCTTTTTGTTTCATTGATTTTTTATTTTGTGATCCTGTTTTCAATTTTATTTATTTCTACTCTTTATTTCCTTCCTTTGGGTTCATTTTGCACTTTGTTTTCCCATTCTTGAAGTAGGAGTTTAAATTATTTACTCATAGTCATTCCTCATTTCTCATGCAAGCATTTAATGTCATAAACTGCCCTCTCAGC
The DNA here is from genome assembly GCF_041296235.1 of Equus asinus. NCBI lineage: Eukaryota > Metazoa > Chordata > Mammalia > Perissodactyla > Equidae > Equus > Equus asinus. Next base: position 34,673,690 of record NC_091800.1, on the reverse strand, counting down.
ACTGATTTAGGTGCATCTCATGTAACTGGATGCACCATATTTTCATTTTCATTTAGTTATATGTATTTTTTAAATTTCTTTTGAAACTTTAACTTTGACCCATAAGTTATTTTGATGTTTTTTGATGTTCATATATTTAAAGATTTTTCTGTCTTTCTCTTTCTGATTTCTAGCTTGATTCCATTATATAAGAGAATTAACTCTCTGATTTCATTTATTTTAAATTTACTGACGTTTGTTTTAGGGCATAGCATGGATCGATCTTGTGAATGCTCCATAGGCGCTTGAAAAAATGTGCTTTCTACTATTGTTGAATAGAGTGTTCTATATATGTCAATTAGATCTGGTGGTCAATTGTGTTGTTCAGATTTTCAATGTCTTTGTTGATTTTTTTATCTACTGCTCACATCAGTTGCTGAAAGTGGAGCACTGAGTTCTCCAATGCTGATTGTGGATCCAGTTCTCTTTTCACCTCTATTGGTTTTTGTTTCATATATTTTGAGGCTCTGTTGTTTGGTTGGTATGCATTTAGCATTGTGCATAATTATGAAATGACTTTATCCTTTTACCCTTTTATCATTATGCAATGTCCATCTTTGTGTCTAGTAATTTTCTTCGCTCTGCAGTCTACATTTTAATATAGCTGCTCACTCCCACTTGTTTGATTAACACCTGCATGGTATAGTTTTTTCCATCCTTCTTACACTCAACAGAGTTTTGTCTTTGAATTTGAAGTGACTTTCTTGTAAGATACATAAAGTTTGGTCATGTTTTCTGTGAACTCTGCTAATCCTTGGCTTTTGATTGGTATATTTAGACCACATATATTTAAGATAATTATTGATATGTTAACACTTGTCTGATATTTTATTTTTGTTTTATGTTTATTTGCTTTAGTTCTTGTTCATAAATTATTTTATATTGTCTTTCTGTGGGTTACTAGAACATGTTTTATGACACCATCTTATTTATAGTGTTTTTGCGTGTATGTTTGCATAGTTTTTTATAGTGGTTGCTCTTGGTATTATAATATAAATAAATACACAAAACTTGGTATATAAATAAAATAAATAATATGTATTAAAATTAATAGTAAAATAAAAGTATTAGATAGATGTTAGTGATTATTATAGCCCTTGATTATCCATCTAGAAATCACAGTAGTTTTACTTAAACCAATTTTCACATACTCCTCTGTTTTCCTTTTTAAAAAATAAACAAATAAAACATTTTATTTGCAATTACAGAACTTCTATTCTGCATTAACTTTGGGATAGACAGGGGTTCCTGGTCAAAAACTCATATTCCATTTTTCTCTCCTAAGCCAAGGAGCTAGTTGGTCACCACGGATTCTGCTGCCCTCTCGCAGAGAGGTGATGCAGTTGCCTAATCAATGCCTAGCCAGGGGTTGCATTTACCAGCTCCCACCCTTGCCTTGAGGTGAAGTCATGTGCTTGTTCTGGTTGATAGAATGTAAGCTAAAGTCGTGTGTAACTTCCATAGCAAGATGCTTAAGTATCTTGAATGTTTTTGGCAAACATTTTTCTTCTTTTTTCCTCCCCTTCCTGGCTGCAAGATGGGTGACAGAAGGACAAACTTGAAGATGGGAACAGCCTGAATACCCAAGTCACTGCTTGAAGGAGAGTCACCCAAAAAGGCCAGCAGACCAGGAACATTCACACTGCATTTTGAATGAGTGAGAAATAAGCTTTTTTTTGAAGCCATTGAGATTTTGAGATAGTATGTCATAGAAATTAGCCTGTTTCTCATACAAATATTACTTTACAGAGCACTCCCATTCCTGGCATTTTCCCCCGCTCTCCTTTCTTAGACTGCTTATTCTTTCCATATTACATTATTATGATGATAGGCTTTTGGTGGACTGGATTATTCTGTTGAATTTTTCATTCTGTGCTGCCATATGATATTGCAGTGCTAGAGAAGGAGTGAGGTATATTTATCTCCTCCATTGATATTGGGCTTGCAGTGTACCTTTTTCTTTCCTGGTTAATCATATTTGAGCACAAGTGAAGATGTGCTAGTCTGGAGCCAAAGCCTTAAGAAATGTGTATTTCTCTTTATAATCCTGAATCTTTATGATCTCTCAACAAGGCGAACTTGACCTGGATGCACTGTTGTATCTTATTCACTTGTCTAAGCGAATGAAAGAGACAAGTGAGGACAAATAGAATCCAGCCTGAAGCGTTGAGCTAAGCCCAGCTGATCCTGAGCTGAGAAAGAAAAATAAATTGTTGTTTTGGGGAGCCAAAGAATCTTGGAATTTGGAAATTTTATTTAAAGCATCGTGTTTTGGCAATAAGTGATGAATACAATGAATACTTAAATTGAAAGGAATTGACTTTAACGTTCCCAATATTTGACAGAAGGGAGAAAAAAAAGATAACTGACTGAAAAGGAAATTAATAAAGCCTCCTCTGTTCCTGATTTGTTGAGAATTTTTATCATGAAAGGGTGTTTCATGTGTTCAAATGCTTTTTTTGTTTCTATTGAGATCATCATGTAGTTTTCTTCCCTTTGTGCTGTTACTGTGACGTGTCACGTTACTTGATTTTCTTATGTCATACAATCTTTGCATTCCTGGGATAAATCTCACTTGGTCACGGAGTCCAGTCCTTTTAATGTGCTATTGAATTTGGTTTGCTACTGTTCTGTTGGGGATTTTTGTGTCTCTATTCTTGAGGGATATTGGTCTATAGTTTTCTTGTGGTATCTTTGTCTGGCTTTGGTATCAAAATAGCACTGGCCTCAGAATGTGTTAGGAAGTGTTCCCTCCTATTCTATTTTTTGAAAGAGTTTGAGTAGGATTGGTGTTGCTTCTTTAAATCTTTGGTAGAATTCACCAGTGAAGCCATCTAGACCTAGACTTTTCTTTATTGGGAGGTTTTTGATTACTGATTCAATCTTTTAGCTTTTTATAGGTCTTTTAAGCTTTTCTATTTCTTCTTGAAACAGTTTTGGAGATTCACATATTTCTAGAAATATTTCCATTTCATCTAGGTTATCTAATTTGTTGGTGAACAGTTGTTCATAATATTAACTTGTAACACTTCTTATTCCTGTAAATTCAGTAGTAATTTCATTTCTAATTTTAGTATTTATGTCTCCTCTCTTTTATTCTTACTCAGTCTAGCTAAAGTCTTGTCAATTTTGTTGACCTTTCCAAAGAACAAAGTTTTGTTTTTGTTGAATCAGTTGTTTCTTCCAATCTCTATTTTATTCATCTCCACTGTAATCTTTATTATTTCCATCCTTCTGCTGGCTTTGGGTTTAGGTTGCTCTTCCTTTTATACTTTCTTTGTTGTCGTTGGTTGTTTTGTTTTGTTTTATTGAGGTCATAATAGTTTATAACATTGTGAAATTTCAGTTGTATATTATTATTTGTCAGTCATCATATATATGTGTCCCTTTAACCGTTATGCCCATCCCCCAAACCCCTTTCCCTCTGGTAACCACTAATCTGTTCTCTTTGTCCACTTGTTTATCTTCCACATGAGTGAAGTCGCATGATATTTGTTTTTCTCTGCCTGTCTTATTTTCACTTAACATAATACCCTCAAGGTCCATCCATGTTTTGCAAATGGGATGATTTTGTCTTTTTTATGGCTGAGTAGTATTCCATTGTATATATATTCCACATCTTCTTTATCCATTCATCAGTTGATGGGCACTTGGGTTGTTTCCACGTCTTGGCTACTGTGAATAATGCTGCACTGAACATAGGGGTGCATAAATCTCTTTGAATTGTTGATTTCAAGTTCTTTGGATAAATACCCAGTTGTAGGATAGCTGGGTTGTATGGTATTTCCATTTGTACTTTTTTGAGTAATCTCCATACTGTTTTCCATAGTGACTGCACCAATTTGCTTTCTTACCAGCAGTGTATGAGGGTTCCCTTTTTTCCACATCCTCTCCAATGTTTGTCATTTTTATGTCTTGGTGATTATAGCCATTCTGACAGGTGTAAGGTGATATCTTGCTGTAGTTTTGATTTGCATGTCCCTGATGATTATTAATGTTGAACATCTTTCATGTACCATCTGTATATCTTCTTTGGAAAACATGTCTGTTCATATCTCCTGCCCATTTTTTGATCGAGTTGTTTGGTTTTGTGTTGTTGAGTTGTATAGGTTCTTTGTATATTTTTGAGATGAACCCCATGTTGGATACGTAATTTGCAAACATTTTCTCTGAGTTGGTGGGCTGTCTTTTCAGGTTTTTTTTGGTTTCCTTTGCCTTGCAGAAACTCTTTAGTCTGATGAAGTCCCACTTATTTACTTTTTCTTTTGTTTCTCTTGCCCAGGTAGATATGATATTTGAAAAGATCCTTCTAAGACTGATGTCAAAGAGTGTATTGCCTATATTTTCTTCCAGGAGTTATATGGTTTCAGGTCTTACCGTCAAGTCTTTAATCCATTTTGAGTTAATTTTTGCGCATGGTGAAAGACAATGGTCTACTTTCGTTCTTCTGCATGTGGCTGTCCAGTTTTCCCAACACATTTATTGAAAGGACTTTCCTTTCTTCATTGTATATTCTTAGCTCCTTTATTGAAGATTAGCTTTCCATAAATGTGTGGTTTTATTTCTAGGCTTCTACTTCTGTTCCATTGATATGTGTGTCTGTTTTTGTACCAGTAGGATACTGTTTTGATTACTATAGCTTTGTAGTATATCTTGAAGTCAGGGATTGTGATGCCTCCAGGTTTGTCTTTTTCTCAGGATTGCCTTAGCTATTTGGTGTCTTTTGTTGCCCCATATGAACTTTAGGATTCTTTGTTCTATTTCTGTGAAGAATGTCTTTGGGATTCTGATTGGGATGGCATTGCATCTGTAGATTGCTTTAGGTAGTATGGACATTTTAAATATGTTTATTCTTCCGATCCTTGTGTGTGGAATATCTTTCCATCTCTTTATGTCATCTATTTCTTTCAATAATGCTTTATACTTTTGATTGTATAGGTCTTTCACCTCCTTGGTTAAATTTATTCCTAGGTATTTTATTCTTTTCGTTGTGCTCGTAAATGGGATTGTATTCTTGAGGTCTCTTTCCGTTACTTCATTGTTAAAGTATAGAAATGCAACTGATTTTTGTAAGCCGATTTTGTACCCTGCAACTTTGCTGTAGTTGATTATTTCAAATAGTTTTCTGGTGGATTCTTTAAGGTTTTCTATATATAAAATCATGTTGTCTGCAAATAGCAAGAGTTTCACTTCTTCCTTGCCAATTTGGACCCCTTTTATTTCTCTTTCTTGCCTAATTGCTCTGGCAAAAACCTCCAGTACTATGTTGAATAAGAGTGGTGAAAGTGGGCACCCTTGTCTTGTTCCTGTTCTCGGAGGGGTGGCTTTCAGTTTTCCCCCATGAGTATGATATTGCCTGTGGGTTTGTTATATACTGCCTTTATCATGTTGAGGTACTTTCCTTCTTTACCTATTTTATTGAGTGTTTTTATCATAAATGGGCTTTTGGATCTTGTCAAATGCTTTCTCTGCATCTATTGAGATGATCATGTGATTTTTATTCCTCATTATGTTAATGTGGTGTATCACATTGATTGATTTGTGGATGTTGAATTATCGCTGCATCCTTGCTATAAATCCTTCTTGATCATGGTGTATGATCCTTTTAATGTATTGCTGTACATGGTTTGCTAGTATTTTGTTGAGGATTTTTGCATCTATGTTCACCAGTGATATTGACTTGTAATTTTCCCTGTTTGTATTGTCCTTGTCTGGTTGTGGTATCAGGGCAACACTGGACTCATAGAATGAGTTACAAAGCATTCCATCATCTTCAATTTTTTGGAATAGTTTCAAAAGCATAGGTGTTAAATCTTCTTTGAATGTTTGGTAGAATTCTCCAGAGAAGCCATCTCGTCCTGGGCTTTTATTTTTGGGGATGCTTTTAATTACTGTTTCAATCTCTTTACTTGTGATTGGTCTACTCAGATTTTCTATTTCTCCTTGATTCAGTTTTGAGAGATTGTATGATTCTAAGAATTTATCCATTTTTTCTAGTTTATCCAATTCGTGGGCATATAGTTTTTCATAGTATTCTCTTATAATCCTTTATATTTCTGCAGTGTTCATTGTAATTTCTCATGTTTCATTTCTGATTATATTTATGTGAGCCTTCTCTATTTTTTTCTTGGTGAGTCTGGGTAAGTGTTTGTCAACTTTGTTTACCTTCTCAGAGAACCAGCTCTTAGTTTCATTGATCCTTTCTACGGTTTTTTTCTGGTTTCAATTTCATTTATTTTATGCTTCAATTTTTATTATTTCCCTGCTTCTGCTGACTTTGGGCTTTGTTTGTTCTTCTTTTTCTAGTTCTGGTAGGTGTAGTTTAAGTTTGTTTATTTGAGATTTTTCTTGTTTGTTAAGTTGGGTTTCTATTGCTTTGAATTTCCCTCTTAGGATCACTTTTGCTGCATCTCATATGAGTTGGTATGGTGTGTTTTCATTTTCCTTTGTCTCCAGATATTTTTTTATTTCTCTTTTAACTTCTTCAATGATCCATTAGTTGTTCAGTAGCATGTTGTTTAGTCTCCACATATTTGTCTCTTTCCCAACTTTTTTCATGTAGTTGATTTCTAGTTTCATAGCATTATGGTCAATAAAGAAGCTTGATATGGTTTCAGTCTTCTTAAATTTTGTTGAGGCTTGCCTTGTTTCCCAAAGTATGGTCTATCTTTGACAATGTTCCATGTGAGTTGAGAAGAATGTGTATTCTGCTGTTTTTGGATGGAATGTTCTATATATGTCTATTAAGTACATCTGGTCTAATTTTTTATTTTGTTCTGCTGTTTCCTTGTCTTTCTGTCTGGATGATCTATCCATTGTTGTAAATAAGGTATTAAGGTCCCCTACTATTATTGTTTTGCTGTTAATTTCTCCTTTTAGGTCAGTTAAGAGTGGTTTTGTTTACTTTGGTGCTCTTGTGTTAGTGCATATATAAGTGTTATATCCTCTTGTGGAGTGTCCCTTTTATCATTATATACTGTCCCTCTTTGTCTCTCATTACCCTTTTTATCTTGGAGTCCACTTTGTCTGATATAAGTATGGCAGCACCTGCTTTCTTTTGTTTGCCATTGACTTAGAGTGTCTTCTTCCATCCCTTCACTCTAAGCCTGTGTTTGTCTTTAGAGCTGACATGTATTTCCTGGAGTCAGCAAATTGTTGGGCCTTATTTCTCAATCCATTCAGCTTCTCTGTGTCCTTTGTTTGGAGAATTCAATCCATTTACATTTAGAGTGATTATTGATATATGAGGGCTTAATTCTGTCATGTTAGCACTTCTTTTCCAGTTGTTCTGTATTTCCCTTTTTTCTTGTCCCATGTATTTCAGATTGCCAATTCCGTTTGATGGCTCTTTATGAAGGTTTTCTCAGTTTTCTCCTTATGCATCATTTGTGTCTCTGTTCTTTTTGTTTAGTGGTTACCATGAGGTTTGTATAAAAGATCTCATGGATGAGATACTCTATTTTCTGATATCCTCTAATTTCCTTAGTCTAAGCAGACCCCATTCCTTTCCTCTTCCCCATCTTAGTTATTATTGTCACAACTTATTCTCTTTTGTGTTGTGAGTTTGCGGTTAAAATGAAGTGATTATATTTATTCTTGATGTTTTTCTTCCTTTTATCTTTAATTTTATAATTAAGTGTTTGCTAACCTGTTCTGATAGGGAGCTGCAATTTTCTGATTTTGTCTGCCTATTTATCTCTTTGCTCAAGGCTTTGTAAACCTTTTCTTTCTTTTTACAAATATGAGGGCCTTCTTGATCATTCCTTGTGTGGGGGGGTCTTTTGTCAATGAACTCCATCAGCTTTTGTTTATCTGGAAAAATTTTTATTTCACCATCATATTGGAAGTACATTTTTTCTAGATAGGGTATTCTTGGCTGAAAGTTTTTGTCTTTCAGAATTTTGAATATATTTTTCACTCTCTCCTAGCGTGTAAAATTTCTGCTGAGAAATCTGCTGAAAGTCTGAGAGGGGTTCAATTGTAGGTTATTTTCTTCTGCCTTGCTGCTCTTAATATTTTTTCTTTGTCATTGACTTTTGCTAGTTTTACTAAGATATACGTTGGAGAAGGTCTTTTTACAATGTTGGAATTAGGAGTTCTATTAGCTTCTTTTACTTATAATTACAGCTCCTTCCCCAGGTTTGGGAAGTTGTCAGCTACTGTTTCTTTGAACAAACTCTCTGCTCCTTTACCCTTTCTTCTCCCTCTTGAATACCTATAATCTTTATGTTGTATTTCCTAATTGAGTTGGATATTTCTCAGACAATTTCTTCATTACTTTTAGTTTTAGTTCTCACTCCTCCATCTGAAGCATTTCTATATTTCTGTCCTCTAAATTGCTAATTCTATCCTTCATAATATCAGCCCTGTTATTTAAGGACTCCAGATTTTTCTTTATCTCATTCATTGTGCTTTTCATCTCCAACGTTTCTTATTGGTTTTTCTTTATAGTTTCAATCTCTTTTGTGAAGTATTCCCTCTATTCATTAATTTTATTCCTGATTTCATTGAACTGTCTTTCTGAGGTAACTTGTTGAGTTTTTATGATAGGTGTTTTGAATTCTCTGTGATTTAGATTGTAAATTTCTCTGTATTTAGCATTGACTTCTGGGTGTTTGTCTTTTTTCTACCCGTCTGGAGTATTAATATACCTCTTCATACTACTTGATAGAGTGGATATGTGCCTTAGCATGGTGATAGGATCTGGTCACAGATTCTATCTGTGTATTCTGAGCTGTGTATTCTGCAATCCCTTGCAGCTGTGACTGTCTGAGCCTGGGCCATTCCTTGGGACCACAGTGGCACTGTGGACTCTCCCACTGGATGGGAAAGCAATCTTTTGGGGGTTGAGGGATGCTGCCACCTGCTCCCACAGTCCTGCCAAGATGTGCTCCCATCTTCTAGGCTGCAGCAATACTATAGGCATTTGTGGCAGCCAAGAACTCATTCGCCTGGGTGCACAGATCTGTTGCCCCCTCTTCCTACATCACATCTGCCGTTGTGCTTGGTAGGTGGGGCCTCCCCACTGGGTCCAAGTCTGGGCCACTCCCTGGGACTGTGGCAGCACTGTTGGCTTTCCCACCAGATGCAAAAGCAATCACACAGGGGCTCAGCACTGCCATCACCTGTTCCTGCAGTCATGCTGAAGCACACCCCAACCCTTGAAGCCACAGCAGTATTATGAGTGCTCCAGCTGGGAGAGCAGTCACAGGAAAGCACGGGTCTGCCAGGAGACCAGAGAGTGTGCACCTAGCTCCATCACCTCCCCAGAAGTAGTCCATCCATCTTCAGATGTATAGCCATACAGGTCTCTCAGGCATCCTGTTGTACTGTGTGGGTATCCTCCATTGATCAATGAATGTCCATTTAGTTGTAGGTAGAAGGAGGAGAGATAAAGGGAACAGCTCACTCCACCATGTGGCTGATGTCACTCCTCTAGTTTCTTAAGGCACAAAGTTAGATTGTTCATTTGAGATCTTTCTTCTTTTTTTGATGTAGGTATTTGCAGCTATTGACTCCTAACATGATGAGTTACTTATATAAATATTTTAGATATATCAAGTGTTGGCAAGGATGTGGAGAAATAGAAACCCTCATACACTATTGGTGGGAATATAAAGTGAGGCAGCCATGGTGGAAAATAGTTTGGAGGTTCCTCAAGAAGTTAACATAGAATTACCATTGACCCAGTTTTCTCCTTAGTATATACCCAGGAGAAATGAAAATATATGTCCACAAGGAAACTTGTACACAAATATCTATAGCTGCATTATGCATAATTTCCAAAAGGTAGAAACAATCCAAATGTCCATCAATGTATGAATGGATGAAGAAATTACAGTACATACACACAATGGAACACTCGTCAGCCATATAAAGAACAAAGTACTGATCCATACTACAACTTGGATGAACTTGAAAATGTTATGCTCAGTGAGAGAATCCAGAAACAAAAGGTCTCATACTGTATGATTTCCATAAATACAAATATAATATATTCAGTATAGGCAAATCCATAGAGATAGAAAGTAGATTAGGGGTTACAAAGAAGTGGGGTCTGGGGAGTGATTACTTAACAGGTACTGGGTATTTTTATGGGGAGATGAAACAGTTTTGAAAATCGAGAGAATTGGTTGCTGCATAACATTGTGAATATATTAAATATCAGTGAAAGGTGAACTTTAAAATGGTTAATTGTATTTTATGTGAATTTCACCTCAATAAAAAAAATTATTTTAAAGACAATTAAGAAACAATGACTTGATTGCAAGCTTCTTGAGGGAAAGTATTTTCCTATCTCCTGCATAAGATCTCAGCAAAGTGCTACAAACTGAGCAGCTGAACATGAGTTCCTATTGACTGTAAAAAGCCATAGTAAGCAATGTCACTGGGACAAAGGCAACTTAAAATTACAACTCACTAAAGCAATAACAAGAATATATGGCAGCCATTCTTTCAAGTTGCCTGTGTCGGTGAACTAGAGTTGAGTATTTGAAAGCCAGTAGGGATTCTCAAAAGATGCTGGCAACTTCTCCTGTCTGCACTGAAGCTGCCATCCAGATCCCTGTCAGTGGTTGTGGATGTTCACCTGCAGTGACAGGCATTTGAGAGGAGTGCTAACTAGAAATATTTGCTGCCACCTGGCACTGAATTCCCCCTAGGCTTTTCATGTTTTGGAGATTTTCTGTAGGTCAGCAGATGTAGCAGTGCTCCTCCTCCCAATAAAACAGTACCCCATTTTCAGAATGTCATTATCATGGCAGAAAAGTCATAAAGTTAGGATACACAAGTATTTGTTCTGCTACCTGATGCAAAGCAAAAATTGTTCCCTACAGCACATTCTCAAACGCTTTGGTGCAGTCTAATTTTAAATGATTCAGCTCCTATATATTATTTTTCTTCTTTTGAAGCGCCTGGTATGGCACCCAGTGATTTAGGGTCTGCAGTTTAGCTGTTTCTGATGGTTACTGGAGGACATGGTTTGTGCACGTCTGAATAAAACAAATGCTCTCATTTACATAGGAATAGGCTCCCAAGGAAGAGTAGACATTCCACCTTTGCCAGCTCTCTTTAAGAAGAGGAACTATGTATTGTAGTAGAAAATAAAAAGAGGATAAATCTTGTAAGTGACTCTAATTGGGACTAGATTTCTGTCCCTGTGACAGTATGATCTTTCAAACTGTCTGGGAATTGTGTGCACATTTGAGGCATTGCCTATTCCTCCCTGTTGCTATTTCCATTAACAGGCTATCACGGGACTCCACTTTGTCCTTCTCCTAGGATGATACTCTGTGTACTTGGACACAGCTTAATTTTCCAAATCCATTTTAGTTGTCAATATATTTTTCACTTGCTTAGGGATGTGTTGGGAAAACACCAGTCAATGCTGATTTGTGACTATTTCATATAAATAATATAAGATTCAGGAAGATTACATGAAAGAAAGTCTGTTCAAAAGCATTCCAGTGTGAAAGCGCAACTGCTTTCTACTTATGGCATGAGGTTCTAGGAATACAAAATGTATAACACACGGTCTTTATCATTACACTGCTCCTGGAGCATTTCACCAAGAAAATGAAAAAGTGCCACCTGCAGTACAAGGGGATTATCAACAATTGAATAAAAGGCACTTGTGGTAAGAAATCTGACTATCTATACCCCTGTGAAGAGCTAAGATCAGGGAGTTCCAAACCAAAGGAGAACTGAAGGAATAAGTAACTGTGTTAATGCCAGGGGAGGGGTGAAGTTTTGCTGCTGTGGCTATTCTCCGGAAAGGGCGATAACTGGAAGATATGCAAATTAGCATTCACAACAATGTGCTTCATTGGGCCATATTTCTTTAAGAGATGCTGATTATTTGTTGTTGGTGTATATATTTTTTCTATGTGTGGTACACTACTCTTTCATTGAAGGTGCACATATCATCAAGATCCTGGATGATTTTGTTTTATTGGCTAATTAAGAATCTTTTTGGAGAGAAGAATCATACATGTTTAGAAAGAATTCATCAGAAAGTTACAGACATAATTTATTTTTATTTTAATAAAAAGCTTTAGAAGGTTTACCTAAGCAGATTGTTTGTGAAAGATGATGACCCAGCAAAGTTGTAGGATTTTGAAGGACCTCTCGCATCAAACTCCCACAGTCCAGTGGGGGTGCACTGTCGTTTCCAGGGTCCTTGATTCCCTGTCTGTCAAATGTTTGGTTTCTGCCTGTCTGTCTTAGGACACAGTTCATTGCTTCTGCCAAGCACACTTCTTCAATATCTTCTCTAGCATCATCTCCTTAGTTTTATGGGACTACATGACCTTTGGTTAATCTTTGATCATAGACCATGTGAGTTTCTCAGGAAGCATTTAGAAAAAGTCCAAGTAGATGATTTCCAAATTCTGGTTGCTATAGAATTTTAAGAATATGAAAAGTTATAGATTTTTATACAATGTCTAGAGAATTATCATATTTTGTTTAGTGTTATCATTCTTCGTTTTCCTGCAATCTCCATTGTTGGAGATTGCAGAACAAGTATGATGACTTATCTGTTACATACACCTTAAGATCATAGAAATGTACAGTGTTTTATTTAGTTGAAATGCAATTCTTGAATTAAAATACTAGCAGTGATAAAATAATATAATGAACTACCCAAATCAAAATTTAGTTGATCAGACACATGGCCAAGATAGTATATATTAGGGATGCACATAAAACTACATTGACGAAAGTGGTAGAAAATCAATAAAACAAAAGCACGGCAGAGTCATAGAATCTCATATGCTGACTGTGACTTGAATTTTCACTAAAAATGCCAATAGAACTGAGGAAAACTGAAATGCAGAGGTCAGAGTTAATTATTTCATTGTACTTTCGCAACAGTCATGAAAGTTTATTCAATTTTCACTTACGTATTTTAAAAGAGTTGAAAGCTGAGGAGAGTTCAGATAAGAGACACAAATAAGACAGAAAAGATGAGCATGTCAAAGACTCCTAGAAACTGGGGGGGAGCAACTCAGTCTGTCAACCAACCAATCATACAGTGCAATAAAAAAGATTAGTTCCTTTAAACATAATGGGCAATTTAGACTGCAGAAGAGAAGGCTAAATGATGATTTACTAGATATTTGCAAATATGTACTTATGGATGAGAAGACACTGCAGAAGAAAAGCAGAAAGAACAGGTAGGAAATAGTTGCTGATCATAGCATCTAGGGAAAATAAGCACAGTTAGATTATGACGTAACAGATTGTGGAGGAATAAGATCATTATAGCGTAAATCCAAAGAACAATTTCAATTTTCAGCGCTTCAACAAGTGATTTCCTATTCTTTGATGGTTCCATTGTGGATCTCTGTGAGATGAGGCTTGAGCAGATGATTGCTTGAAGTAGGTTCCAGCTCCAGTTCCTTTTGTCGTCCTTCAGTGAGGGTATAAGGATTTAAATTTTGGAGTTGCTAGATCATTATAAAACCAGGTTTTGTGAGTTAACTAGGACAAACAGATGTGCACCCAGATGCAATCATGAAAATGGTTCACAGATGTGTGACTTCTCACAAAATAATTCCATTCTGGATATAAGATTTATAGAATTATTAGTTTCCATTTCAACTGCAGACTTTCTACAAATATTTTGTGTTTCCTGGTTCTATAGGTACCCAAAGGCTGTAGCAAGTAGTAACTTTTCTCCAACTTCTTTAGTAGGGGCCTGAAACACAGCAAATAGGATCATTAGTAGTTTTGCCTTCAGCTCTGAGCCCCACTTATGTGTATTCTTGACCTATTCAATATTTTTGAATCTGCACAAACCAAATGAAACTAAGGTGCAAGAATCCCAAAGAGCTAGAATGAAGGGAAAGAGGAATTGTTCAAACCTGTCTTACATAGTGGATATGAAAAAGAGAAGAGTGTCCAGTGGGGTCAAAATCATGGCAGAGGTGTCAACACCAAACTTCATAGCCAGCCACCAAGGAAAAGAGAGGAAAGGGAGAATGAACAGTGGAATGGAAAGGTAGAGCCCAGAAAAGGGCAGAAGGATATGTCAGGCATGTTTTGACATGTGCAGTCTACACTAATGACATCTTGTTGGTGCTAGACACTGCTAACTTCTGTTTACGTGGTGTCAATGTATGTTTTAGGGTTAGACATGGCAACTCTAACTGGATCCTTTCTAATAGTGTGTTTCACAACTTTATTATTATTATTGGTTTTTGTCTGTTTATTTTAGTAGCAAAATACTTCTGTCAAATCAAAGATGATGTAGAGTACCAACATGGAAGTAAATAAAAATCAGACTGGGTTGAAGCAGGGCATAAAAATTTACTTTTTTACCCAATTTATCCTCCTTTGTTTTGGAGAGAACTCTGTTCTGTAATATTACTGTTTTACATTTTGAAAAGTGGATACATTGATTCTGTTCAAGGAAAGAGTTAGTCACATCCTTCCCAAACATTTTATTTTTGGCAAATCTATCCTTGTTTGGAAATAGCACTAATTTTTTATATCAACTTGTTTCTCAGATTGTATTATTTTCTTCTTCTTTTTTTACTAACGTACATTCTTCCACAGTATCCCCCAAATTCCCGTGGTCACAATCAACAAATGTAGGTATATTTTGAACAAGAAACATCTTCCCAAGTCTATTAGTTCTGGCTGAAGAAGCTGCTTCATTTGAAGTTGCCTGCCTCCTGCCACTTCAGATAATAATCAACTATCAAAAGATGCCCTCCAGGAATGTCACAGAGATGAACAGCGAGATGTAAAGAAAGCTGTCAGTACCCTTGGAATAACTGATAGACTCGAATTTTCCTCATAGACTGACGACTCATTACCATTACAGATGTGAATAAATCATGAATTCTACTTCTCTAGATGAAAGTTGTTGCTACGCCTGCAGAGTCCATAATCAAGGTAGTTTTCCAGATAATATAGGGGAAAAAAATAGGCGACTTTTGCTTCAATTAACAAGATATCTAAAGTGTGGGGCTGGAAGAACCTTTTGCTTAAAATATCAACACAACAGCTTCCATCTTCCTTTTTGCTTACTGTGTAGAAACAGAAACAATTTGCTAAAAAGCTATCGTTTTTCCTCAGTGGACTTGCAGAAGAGACATCAGAGTAGCTTCTGGGTATGTTATAGAAATGCATAGGAACTATAAAAAATAATTGAAACTTGCAGAGTGATTTTCAGAGTTTCATTCACTGCTTGGTCTTTGCTCTACTCGAACTTACAGAACTAAACAATTTTCCCAGAATTTCTCAAGGTCACTTCTGTTTCCAAGGAGCATTTGAATCACAGTCTAAGGGAAAACAATGGCCTCTTAATGGTTTGTTTAATCCAGTGGTTCTCAATTTAGCTGCACATTAGAATCACCTGGGGAGTCTTTAAAACTAGTTCTGTCTAGGCCCCACCTGCAGAGAACCTGATTTAAGAAGGCCCAGGCATCAGTATTTTTTAAAGATCTCCAGGTGATTCTAATGCACAGCTAAGTTTAAGAACCATTGAGCTAGTCAATATCTTGGACGATTTCACTCATTTCCTGATCATAAAATTCAACCTAGTCTATTTGTCCTATTGGGACTAAATTAATATCAAAATACTCTTTAATTCAGAAAGCCTTAGAAAATAGACTTTGACTTTGTAGAGATTGATGGATCTTTCTTTTTACCAGTCCCTACCTTCCTCAACCCTCTTATCTGAAGTCTGCTTGTAGACTTATTACAGAAAATGCTGCTCAGGTAGGACATGTATCAGCAGCAAGTCTCACTACATGGGAGGTACAGAATTAGTCATATTTACATAGACCTAATGTATTATCTCCAAACCTTGATATTCCTTTACCTCCATTGTAATATGACAGTTCCCCTACTTAATACTCTAATGCTCTTCTCTGCATCTGATTGTCAAGTTTTTGTCACCCTATTTATCTCTTACTAACCATATACAATAGATCCTTCATCTCATCACCAGAATCTCTCATTAGTGCCCTGTTAATGAACAGATCACCTAAAACTAATTTCAGTTCTGGTATTGCCCACTGCACCAATTCCTGCTATCATCGTTCCTACCTGGTCTCCCCTTGCCTGAAGGACACCTGAGGGACATTTAACTTGAACTTTCCAGATGTTCCTTCACAGAATAATTTTCCTACCCAGCCAGTAATTTACTGCCTTAGCTTTCTTGCTTTCCACACTGCTTTATTTTGCAGAGATCCCATCTTACTTTATACTTTCCTTTATCATGAATCTAAAGTTCTATAATGTTGATTTTCAAGACTAGTACTTACCCTTTCTTTCATTTTTTTTCTTATTTTCACTAATATTTACAAATCCATGTATTTATTTGTTTGCCTACTATCTACTTGCTGTAGATTACAAGATGTACCAAATGTGTTGACAACCTGCAATTTTAGAATCTTAAGAAAAATGAAAGTTTCCAAACAAAAGAAAAAGCCTACTGAAGGTGATACCCTGGAGATGAGACAGGGTTTAGTCATCATGTCTGAGCCTGGGGCATTCCAAATACCTGCTAGCAATTTGTTTTTCTCCTGTTTAAAATTAATTGAACTTGCAAAATGTTTTGCTTCCAAATTATATACTGGATCCAATTATTTAATATTTATATCATTGGGCTCTCAAAGGAAATTCAAGGAAAGCAAAGAAAATACATGAATCTGAGTGTGTGGCCCTATTTCTTAATTCTGAGAAACACATTGTTTTGATGCACTATAAAAATGAATTTAATTTTGTTTATTCTTACAGCAATGTTAAAAAAGGAACTTAAAAAAGATTTTCCATGGCTTACTATACTTATTTACTGTGCATTTTCTAATAACACACAACAGCATATCTTCTGGTACAAAACATGTACCAAATCAACAAAAAAACCAAAATTATCATGATAAGCTAATGGATTTCAATAAGAATGATGCACATACTTAGATTGTAATGACAGCATACTGAAAACTCTGCACATTTCATTTGGTATTAATAGTTTTATCTTATGATGACCATTCCTCTCTTCTTCCCTGGAGTTTGATATTCCACTCTTCTTTCAAAATAAATGCCTTATACATATTCATTCCAATGACAGATTGTTGTTGTATATAGTTATCTTTTAACTATATGTATTTAAACTATAAATCCTTCATACCATGCATGACACTACAGAATACTACAGTGTCAAATGACTCAGCATAAGCAGACAATGTTGCAAAGACTAACCAACTATGAATAGGGAGAAATAAGGAAGGTGTATATTCATTAATTTCTATGCATAGGGAATTCTAGTTTAAAGTGAGTTATCGAACATACCCCGTGGCCTTCACTGTCTCCTGTAAACTCACTGAAATGATAATAAAAGCGTCAAAAGTGGATAAACCCATAAGGTCAAAGAGAATAGGAGAGGAAATGACAGCAGATGAGAAGTGTCAACCAAATTTTCAAAGCTGTGAAGCAGAGTTACACTGTAACTCAGCAGATGTGGGAAGGTTGAAAGCCAAGTCACCGTAGGCTGGTAGGTATCAAGAAGCTGGCATGGGATACTTCAGAATGTGGGGTTGAAGAAGAACACGACTGGTTGACAGTCCATATCCACTTTGTGTGGAGAGCTGACTGCCCGCCCCTAGCTCTAAACATACCTGCAGCTTTGCTCCCTGCAGAGGTTGAATGAGAGGGGCTCTGAACTCAAGTGTGCCAGGGACAGATGAAGGAACTCTCTGCATCCTAAACAGCTTGACCCCAGTCTCTTTCCCACATTTGACTCCTGGAAAGCTGGCAGATAGCTTTATACATAAAAGGAAGGAGAATGAAAAAATATTTCATTAAAATAACAAAGAACTGCAACTCTTTTCACAAACAAAACAGTTGTGTCTCTCTGCTTGATCCCCTCCTGGTAGGCAGAATAATGGACCCCAAAGATGTCTAGATCCTAATGCCTAGATAATGTCAATACATTATCTTACATGACAAAAGGGACTTTACAGGTGTGATTAAGTTAAGGATCGTAAGTTAAAGATAAGGAAATTACCCAGGTGGCCCCAATTTGATCACATGGGTCCTTAAAAACAGATAACCTTTCCTGGGAGTAGTCAGTAGGAGATGTGACTATCAAATTATGATCAGAATGATGTGATGTGAAACGAACTAGACCCACCCACCATTGCTGGATTCAAAGATGGAGAAAGAGGTCCAGGAGCCAAGGAATGTGGGTTGCCTCTTTCTAGAAAGTAGAAAGGGAAGTGGATTGCCCATTAGAAACTACAAAAGGTAAAACAACCCTGTCAAGATCTTGATTTTAGCCCCGTGAGACTTGTGCTGGACTTCTAATCTATAGAGCTGTGGGATAATAAATTTGTATTGTTTAAGCTGCTGAGCTGGAGGTAATTTGTTATGGCAGCAATTGGAAACTAATATATCATGCTTCAAAACCCATCATTCAGCAAGCCCTGCCCATGCCCAGATCTTTCAGTCTGCATTTAGTTCCTCACTTGAAAATTTGAATGGAAGTCCTGGAATGCCAGGCATTTAAGGAAAGCCTCTAATGTAAAAGACAGAGAACAAAATGAACAAACAGAGGAAAGCTACACTGAGGAAACAGAAACAAGACAGGAAGTGGAGAAAAATTTAAAGAAAAAGAACTGTGATAACTGTACTCAGATAGGTAGGAGAAAATTTTGCTTCCATGTTATAAAAACAGAATTAAACAAAATTAAAGTTACATTCAGAAAGCAATAAAGTTTTAAGATACCCATATATGTGTGTGTGTATATATATGTATAAACATATATATATATATATAATGTTTTTTAAGGAAATCTCTCAGAAGGCAGAAGAAAAAGACCAAGAAATGGAAAATAGAAAAGAAAATCAGAGGATTGATCCAGGAGCTCCATTTTTCTCCTATCCATTTTCTTTCTCTGTAAGAGAAGTTTCAGAAATAGGATCAGAGAAAACAAGAGAAAGAAATTATCAAAGAAATATTAGATAAAAAAGAACATGACTTTCTAGATTGAAAGAGCTTATCAAGGGCCCAGCATAATGAGTGAAAAATGGCCCACACCAAAGCACATCACCAGGAAATTTTCAAGTAATTGGAAATAAAAAGGAGATTTTGAGACCATCCATTGGAAAGAAAAAAAAACCTCACACTCTCTAACTCAAACAGATGGAATTAGACTTCTCAATAGCAGAAAGCTAGATGATAATGGAACAGCATCTTCAAAATTTGGAGGTAATATGATTCCCAAACAAGCATGTAATGCCAAGTTAAAATTTTACTCACATGTAAGGCTAAAATAAAAAAAAAAATTCAGGTAAACACATTTTCAAAATTTTTCCCATTTACCCTTTCTTAAGAAGAAACTGAGCCAGCCTTGATGGCCTAGTGGTTAAAGTTCAGTGCTGTCACCACTTTGGCAGCCAGAATTCAGTTCCCAGTTGCAAAACACCACTCATCTGTCAGCTGCCATGCTGTGGTGGCAGCTCAGAAAGAAGACCTAGACGGACTGTCAACTACAATATACAAATATGTACTGGGGCTTTGGGAGGAAAAAAAAAAACAAACAAAATCATGGTGAATTGCATGATAGTGCTGAATAATATCTACATGTATTAAAAACACAAACACTAGCTATAACTTTAACCAAAAATTGATAAAATTATATAAGGAACATAGGATGAAGGGAAGTGTGTGTAGATGTATACAGACGCACGCACACACATATAAGTGCATGCATGCCCACTGAGTGGTAAGTAGAGGCTGGATTCTACAATTAAACCTATGACTTTCACAGAAAGAAATTAGTAGATAATATACTTTAAAAAAAATTAAAACACAGGAGAAGAAGCGTATTACTTAGAAATATGCAAGAAAATTTTAGAAATGAAAATAGGCAAAAAGTTGAAAGTAGTTAATTCTCAGGGGGCATGGGAAACAGAGATAAGAAGGGGTGGTCAGGAGACTAATTTTTCCCCCTAAATCTGTTAAAATATTTGGATTTTATTATTCCAGGAAAAAAACTTTACATATCAGAATTGTTCTGCATGACGAGATGTAGTAACAATAATCATGGATAGTTATGCTATGATTTTTCATTGAACAGTCACTATAATATAGTATACATCAATGTCAGGTAATTACAAATGAAATAAGAATTTAGCAACCAGAAACTGCTTTATAATCTGCATATAGGTTATGAAATAATCAAATAGATAATATTAAACCACTTCTTACCTGCCAATGTAATTCACTGTCTTCTGATAATAAATTAATATTGACTTTCAGATTTAACGAGTCCATTACAATAGTCATTAATGTATTAAACTGTGAGAAATACCGTCTAGGCAGAAAGGAGTTTAACAGTCACTGATATTCTGCCTTCTGTCACTGAATTACTGAATTGCTGTGTGTGCATCTGAAGTTTCCTGCAACTCAACTATCCAGCTTCTTTTTTTGTTTTTTTGTGGAAAATTAGTCCTGAGCTAACATCTGCTGCCAATCCTCTGCTTTTTCTTGAGGAAGACTGGTCCTGAGCTAATGTTCATGCTCATCTTCCTCTACTTTACATGTGGGACGCCTGCCACAGCATGGCTTGACAAGCGGTGCCATGTCGGCACCCAGGATCAGAACTGATGAACCCCAGACTGCCAAAGCGGAGCATGCGACCTTAACTGCTGCATCACTGGGTTGGCCCCAACATAATTATATCTTGATCAAGACAGTAGTAACATTTACATAAGTGCTGTCCCTGAACATTGATGCATAATCTAAACCCACCTTTGGTTCACAGATTGCTTTATTTGTTTCTAATGGTGGATATCTACTTCACTAAATCTAGAGGGATTTTACTAAAATGAGTCTTAGGTAGATTATTCTGTACAGTGAATTTCACTTTAGGAAATTCAGATCACCCTTGCCCAGTGGCCACAAAGATGCCCTTGGTATTTTCCATTTCTGGTATATATGCTGCCAAAGTCAGCAAAAACTTTCACTTGTTTGAAATGAAAGCAGTCACTCAGAAGGCTCATGTTTCATAGCTGTATTTTATATATCAAACACGTTAATATTCTCAGACAATGAGAAAATCGTTTGATTCCCTAAAAGATTTTGTAATGGGTTAAATTTTGGATTGCATTATATCCAAAGACGACATTATTTCATAACTTGATTTGTGTACTGCAGAAAAGTCAACTCCCTTCTTCAAGGTGTCAAAGGTGGGATTTGAATCCAAGTCAACATAACACACCAGAGCCATTAAGGTAATTTATGCCTTAAACAGAGCTGGGAATGATACTGGCTTCAGCAAGGGAGCTTTCTGGACATTAGCCAGACCATGATTCTCCCTTTCCTTGGGGGAGACATGGGATAGATAAACTGTCTCTACTGCGAATGTTCGAGCACAAGAGATATTTTATCCACGCTGTTTAAGGGAGGGGAAAGAAAGTAATGGAAGTATTTTCTTCTACCTATCTTCCAACTAAAATTTTGTTTGCCAGCTACTTTTAAATGTTTATTTTAGAGACTACAGGAGTCCTCACTTTCAGTGTTTCAAAAAAGGGAAAAATGTAATAATTGAATGCCATCCCTGTCAAATATCTGTCTCTGGGATGATTACAGAGGAGGACAGGAAACGTCCGTTTTGGAGCAGGTACCACAAGCAGCCATTAAACTTGACTTTGGCAACCCTCTTTGTCAACCCCATTTGTTTTGGAAAAATTCCCAAAGAGGCACTTGAAAAACAAATCTTTCAAATTATTTATTTTTCTTAATGTTCTGAAATCTCATGTCACATCTTTGAAAATGTAAGTAATTCATTAATAGGGAGATTTGTAAAAAGGAGTAAGCTCTCCTGATTTTGGCGCAGTCCCAAAGTAACAAAGATGAGTTGTGTTAAGAATTACAGCAGGGGACTAAGAAAATCAAGTTAGTTTAAGCCATTACAAGTTATTATAGCATAAGTAATGTGGCAAGTGTAGGCTTCCCATTAAGGCTGACACATAGGGCTGTGCCAACTGTGTCCTGCAAAATGATGCCTGGCTGAGAGTCTGCAGGTGGGGGCAGAAATCCCTCCCTCACTAAGCTCCCTCAACTTTGTACTCTAAAATGGACTGCATCCTCTGGAAGGATGGATGCCCTTTTCTACCAGATAGGATGCGACTTGGCAAGGCATATAAAGACTCTGTATGTGTTAGCAGTGGTTCCTGCTTTACATTCAGAGGAACATGACTGTAAATAAGAATCAGAAACAGAGGAGGAAGAGCCAGTGAGACTACCAAAGTATCTATAGAATTTGGCTTCAGCTTACTTTCAAAGAATGTAGCACCCATAAAAATTAGTAGTGGCAGTGGTTGAGAGAGAGAGAGAGTCTTGGGAAAAAGAGTAGCTAGGGTGGCAGTATTTATACAGGTATGTCTCACAAAAAGGGCTCATGACAGGCAACCTGTGTTGGATTTAACATGCTGCCCCTAAACCCAAGCCCTCTGCCACTGAACTCTGCCCTCCACCCTCTGGATTGGCTGCTCTTCATGCCTAGATCCATAGCCATTTCTCCTTCCTTGACTTCTATGCTTGCTTTAAACTACAGTGTCCATAACTTATGATTGCTAAGCTATTTGATAGCTGCAAATGGTTCCTGGACCCAATTCCAGTGTGTGTGCAGAGGCTTCCCCACACCAACAAGCAGTTCACTGATGCCCGCAGAGTGTCTGAGAATTCAACTCAATTCTGACACTCCTGAGAGAGAGAATCAGATGCCACAAGTAAAGGCCTCAGTCCTGCAAGACTGCCCTCCGCTTCAGACTCCAGTTGCAAGCCTAGGTTGTTACCTGTGGTTCTGACAGACTGAATACAAAGCAGAGGTTCCCACGATCCCCTCCTCGGATTCAATTAATTTGCTAGAATGGTTTATAGAGCTCAAGAAAATCTGTCTACTTACTAGACTACTGATTTATTATGAAGGAAATTAAAGGATATGAATCAAAAGCCAGATGAAGAGATCCATAGGGTGAGGTCCCAAACCAAGGTGCTCTTGTCCTTGTGGAGCTTGGCACCTGGTGTGGTGGCACGTGGAACTCTCCAAAAAAGAGCAGATGACCTGTCTTTTGGGGCTTTATGGAGGCTTCATTACGTAGCCCTGATCGACTAGATCATTGGCCATGGCCAATTGGTTCAACCTCAAGTCCCCCACCCTGTCTGGAAACCAAGGGGTGGAACTGAAAGTTGTAATCCTCTGCTCACATGGCTGGTTCTCCTGGAAACCAGTCCCCACACTTAGGTGAGGTCCAACTTCACCTTCATTAATGTAAATGAGATACTTAGTTCACATTTATGGCCCTGAACTGAGGACAAGAGACCAAATATTATAATAAAAGATGCTTGCATTTTTTGCTCTTATCAATCAGGAAATTCCAAGGGTTTGGGGAGCTGTGAGCCAGGAACTGTGGATGAAGTCCAAATATATCTAAGAAATCTATTTTGGTCATCTGAATGACCAAATATATATATTTCTTATAAATCGTAAATCACCATAGCTAAAATAAAACTTGCAGTTTATTCAATTATTTATAATGCAAAGATATTTATGTATATACACTCATGTATGTGCATCATACAAACATGACAGAATGTGTACTCATGTACACATATGCATCTGTGTGTGTATGTATGTGTGCATGTGAGCGTGTGTATCCCGCACTTGGACTTCTCCTTTTGGCCTAAGCAGCAAGACTGACTTTAGAGGAGACCATGCTGTAGTAATCTCCTTTTGGTACGTCAATAAGAGTTGTCCCTAGATCTAAAATTAACCAGATTGTGGTTTATGGTAAAAAACTGTAGAGCAAGACACCAATATGTGAATGCGTTATCGGACTAAAGCGGGTCCACTTCTTGGTGAGTTGAAATCAGAGACTTCATCAAAAGTAGTTATCATACAAAGTAAAATTATTTGCTGCAAATAAGGAGACCACGTGGAATTTTTTCCAAAGTCGTGGCTCCCTGAGCAAGGGAAAGCAGATGTCTTTCATTTCAGGAGAGGAACGAATATTTAAAAGAGAAGTTTTATCATCACACGTACAGGTGAGTATTAGCTTGTGCAGGCGCAGTCTGAAGAAGTGCTCTCACATACATGTTATGCTAATAAGTCTTAGACTCCTCCTGGGGCAGAGATTTTAGTATTAAAATGAAGCAAAGGGTAGCTTTAGGTCATCTCCCGGGCTGTCTGCACAGGCACCACTCTTTCAGTGGGGCTAGGTCTGGTCCAGGCTGGTTGACAATGTATCTCTTCCTAACATTGCTCTGAAAAGCAACCCTGAGGAAGTGATAAGCACTTTTGAAACTTCATTTGAGCTGCTTAGGACATCCAGCCGTGACAGACGTTTATGCACATGTGACCAAAATGTTTCAATTAGCGGTGGCCAGCCCAGTGGTGTAGCGGTTAAGTTTGCGTGCTCCACTTCGGGGACCAGGGATTTGCGGGTTCAGATCCCAGCAAGGACCTATGCACCACTTATCAAGCCATGCTGTGACAGGCCTCCTACATATAAAATAGAGGAAGGTGGGCACAGATGTTAGCTCAGGAACAATCTTCCTCAGCATCCAAAAGAGGAGGATTGTTGGCGGATGTTAGCTCAAGGCTAATCTTCCTCAAAACAAACAAACAAACAAAAAATATATTTCAGAACAGGTAGATAATTCCCTCAATCACAGAGAGAAAATTTAGTGTCTAAAATAAAATATAATACATATCCTAATAAGATTGTACCTTAATTTTCTGTGGGAATTAACCATAAGTAATTACAATTACAGTGAACAAAAAAGAAAAAATTCCTGAGCCAAGACTACATGGGTGGCCACACGTCTGCAAAGCTGTAACATGGAATCTCGTCTCATCTTTCAAGGCTAATCTTGTAGTGGGTGAAATGTTAAAAGAACAGGAGTCCAACATTTATAGTGTCAGGGTGAAGTGTAATCCAATTTTCTCAAAAAGCGTTGTTCCAGTCTTCTAATTCTAATTCTCTGAATGTGGTTTATTTTGATTTTGTGAAGTGTCTATTGTAATGATTTACTAAATTATATTAATTGGCAGGAAAGCATATTTATCTTTATAACCTGAGAAAAAAATATTTTAAATATCCTAGTTGGTCAAATTTATTCTATGAAAAATAATGTGATTGCTTTAACATATCAATCTATGAACATAAAAAATTTGGAAAACTTTATGGATAAACTGAACGCATGTCTAAATATAGAAAATCATACCCAATGATGCATAAGGGAAACCTGCTACAATCATTCATGAATGTTAAATGTCAGCAGTGATGGATATTTATACAGAAAAGGAAGAAAAGGTGGAACAGTAGCATTATGGATCAAAGTTTTTCAAAATAACATTGATATGTTTTGACAGAAGGGAGAAATAGTAAAATACTTTAAGAAAGATTAAGGAGCAAAAAATAGAAGGAATTTGTACCACGTTCTATAGGCAACAGGCTGGAGGTCAGCATAGTTATTCATTCATGAGTGAGAATTATTTGTCAATTATGTAGAGCATTGCTTTCCAACCACAGTGCCAAGGGACACATGGGTGGCCCTGGAGAAACCACTGTTTCCACAAATTCATCAGCTGGTTGTTTTAGTCAATCATGTAGAACAGAAATGACTACTTTTTGACAATCCAGTGGACACAGTTTCTATTCACAGTTATCCCTTGTGTTGAAGCTTATTTGAAGGTGGATGCAATTTCACCCCTTTTAATTAATCAAAACCCCTAATAAATTTATAAAATGTAAAATTATAAGTAAATACTATAGTCAAAGATGATCCAAAGGTTTAGGAGTGAAATACAATTATAAACTCCTGATCTCAGAGATCTATGCATAGTTCTTTGATGATAAAGACAATATTATCCTGAATAAAACTTAACTGAACCCAGATCACCACAAATAAATATCAAGGAGTGAATTTAAATATGTAAAATGCACTTGAATTTTGTCCCTAGTCCTGGAAAGAATTCTGATGAATAAGAATATTTGGTGAATCTATGTACGTTACCCTTGATTAGTGACTATGACTTAGGTGCCTATGAATATTATAATTTTCATTCATAATTCACAATAAATATTGACTACTTAAAGTTCTTATGCTAAGCCAGATACTGTTCAAAATCAATCTATCTTCACAAAAGCCCTGTTGGTTTAATACATGGTATAGTATAAGTACTATATTTACACATTTTGTAAATGAAGAAATTTGAACTTAGTGAGTTTCAATTACGTGTCCAAAATTTCTGAGCAAGCAAGTATCAGACATGGTATTTAAACTCTGATTTGACTTAAACCAAAAGCCATGATCTTGTATACTATACTCTATTATAGAAAGAGTACTAGTACCATATCTTTTAAAAAATTAATTGAGCGGCCGGCCCCATGGCCAAATGGTTAAGTTGGTGTGCTCTGCTTTGGTGACCCAGAATTTTGCCAGTTCGGATCCTTGGCACAGACATGACACCACTCATCAAGCCATGTTGAGGTGGTGTCCCACATGCCACAACTAGAAGGACCCACAACTAAAATATACAACTATGTATTGGGGGGTTTTGGGGAGAAAAAGGAGAAATAAAATCTTAAGAAGAAATTAATTGATGGGAAAGGTAACAGGTTTATATTAAAAACATGTCTATATCTACTCAAAAAGGTAAAGTATACACTATGGAACATGATAACTAAACTTAGAATTAACCAATTAAAGAGAATTAGAAAGGCATTATACCTACCAAATAAAGATGGTTGGGATGTATTTTAGTCTAAGAAGGAACTACAAATATTTTGGAAAAAATTAACATTGACAAATGCAACAGTGGAAAGTCTTTTTTTAACAACACCAAATGTGGTTGGACAATTTAATTTACTGTCCTTCAACTTATTGGGTTAGGGGACTTTGCTTCAATGTTGTCTTGTATGTGCCATTAGTGTCGTATCTAAGTAACCATAGACTTTATGATGAACAGTGCAGCTCAAGTGTCCTATAAGATTCAATAACAAAGTCATCCCATGTGGCAAAATTCTCATATAGATGCCTATGCATATGTCCAAGCATATGACAGTAGTTCACTTGTCATCACATCAGGTGGCTCTCCCAATTCTAAAAGCAGCTGTTATTACCCTGCAGCTCACATCTCTATGTATGTCTTACTGTTAATATGACTCCAAAGACTTATAAATAATTTCCAAATGATTCAAATAAGTCTGTCAATTCATCCCATTTCCATTTGGCTCTATGAATAACCCCTCTGAGTCACATTTCCATAGCCATCAAGGAAAATTATACAAGTCACTGAAAGTATATTGGTGGGAGAGGGAAGGAGGCTGAGAACATGAATTACTTAAAATCATTCCCCCCAAGGTGGTATCAGAAGTAAGCCAGTGTCTTGTTGCTGATAACAATGATAGAATCTCCTATCTGGTTATGAGAAGGTAGCAGCAACTTAACGAAACAAGTCAGTTCTCCAATGCTTTTCTTTTTTGTTAAAACATACATTATGACAGATGTAGATACCGATGAGATCTCTAAGCTGCAAAACCATCAAGGATGCTATCAGGTTTCATGGATCTCCTAGAAGCTTTATAGTCTTTTATTACCCAGGCAAAAGAAAGTAATTCATTATATACATTCTTTGGACCAGTCAGGGTAAATGACTACAGCTGTGACAAGGAACCCTGACAATGTAGCTGCTTAAAACTCATAGAGCTTGCTGTGTGATCCCTCACAATCAAAGAAAAGATCATCCAGCAAGTCTTTTAAAGCAAGTACTATTTCTCTGTCTGCCTAATATGGTCTATTCCTGAGATGTGCCAGGCAGTTTCACCCCATAGGAAACCTGGAATTAAAGAAGAACTCCATAACCCTAACAATAAAGTCCCATGGGAAACAAATGAATGGGAAAAGAGCATCAGTTTGTGAATGGAATGCTTCCTACTTGCACCCATGACATGGCGAAGACATCACTTTTTAGCTTTGAGATGTTGCCTTAGATATGTTTAAGTTATTTCTCCATCAACATGTACTCACTCTTAAGATCACTTTATGACCAGCACCTTCACCAGCAATAAGTGGCATTGTTGTTAGTGCCGGAGTGGATTCTGACTCCTAGCGACCCCGTGTACAGCAGAGCAGAACACTGCCAGTCTTTTTGCGCCGTCCTCTCACCTTCTGGTGCTCTATCAGACAACGCTCTGCACTGTTCAAAGGGTTTTCATGGCTAATTTTTTCAGAAGTGGGTGGCCAGGTCCTTCTTCCTAGTCTGTCTTAGTCTGGAAGCTCCACTGAAATGTGTCTGCCATGGGCGAACCTGCTGGCATTTTGAAATCCCAGTGGCATAACTTTCAGCATCACAGTAACATGCAGCCACCTCAGTATGACAACCAACCGACAGGTAACGTGGTTTCCTAACCAAGAAACAAACCCAGGCCACAGCAGTGAGAGCGCTAAATCTTAACCACTAGACCATCAAATAAATGGCATGCATGCCACTATTGAAAGCACAGTATAGATTCTTTCGTGAAAAACCAATTCCCAGATTTACAATATACAAAGACATGTAAATGACTAGAAAAGAATGGACTTTACTATATAATGATAATCCTTACACTATACAGATTCTGAAAGAGATGCTTAGCAGAGGAACATCATATTGATTTCCTAGTAATAAATTCTGGCTGTTATGGTTCTAGCTGAGCTGCTGTATTCAAGAGATATAACAGTATTGATCATAAACATTAAGCATCTTATCTGTAAGTTATGCTGTTCCAGTTTGCCTGTATTTATCAATCAGTGAAAAGGCAATAAAAGCAGAGAAAGGAAGCAGATAGCTCTGAGGTAGTCTGACTTGGAACAAATAAGGAGGGATGAACAGGAAAGTTGAGATTTTACGTGCCCCCCCCAAAAAAAAAATCTGACATAAATCATGTGGATTAACTCTGAAAATTGATATGACATTTTTAATACACTAATACAAGTGATTGATAGTCATAAAATGAGTATTTTGATGCCATGAGATGGCTCTTTGTGAAGGAGGATGAATTTTCTCAGTTCATTGGAGCTTGTTTTCGAGAAAGGATCACAAGCCGATTGACTGGGGTTCAGAATATAATCACCCATAACTAGATCCTCTGTGTCTTCCATAAGATGCTCCTATCCACATAGTACTTGTCATTTATGGCTAACTGCTGCTTCATCTCCTGGAACAATTCCCTGCTCCCTTATCTACCCCACCCTGATGCCCTTTCCCTCATTTTTTGACCCTTAATGCTTGCATCATAGAATTTAGCATCTTTTATCTATCACAACGTATAATACTTTGTATTTGTCATTTCTGTCTCTCCAGATAGATTATCCAGCATTTCAGTGGCAGTGACTAACACAGTGCTATGAACACAGTGGATGTTCAGTAAAGACGTGCTCACAGAATTGATATTATTATATTCCTTTAGGATTTTGATGTCTTTATGTTCTTTCATGTTACACAAGGATAGTCTTTCTAATAAAACTCTTGTGACATGAGTTTATTTTTTAAATTCTGGAAGGGTACCTGCCATTTGACATCAGGCATTTCTTGCTCCATATAGGTGCCTTTGTTGCAGCACCTTGAGCATCACTTTGCTTGCATGGGAAATTAGAGCAATGATCCTATAGTTACTACACTCTTTGGCTTCTCCTTTCCTGGAGATTGGGATATATATTGAGCGTTATTGAGTTTGAATATACTAACATTTATTGAGACAAATATTTGCCAGGCATTATGCAAAGTATCTGAGTACTTCAAAACATAATTTTAATTAATCCTAACAGCCACACTATAAGGTAAGTGGTCTTAGCTTCATTTTATGGATGAAGATATTGAAGTTCAGAAAGTTAAATGTCTTGCCCACAGTTGCTCAGATATTAACTGTCAGAATCAGGATTTGAATCCAGGTCAATGCAACGAGTGCTATGCTTCTTGCACAATGAGAGAGTAGGAGTGAGAGCTAGAATGAAAGGAAGGGAGGAAGGAGGGAGGGAGAGAGGGAAAGGGGGAGAGGGGAGAGAGGGGAGAAGGGAGCAAGGGCAAGAATAAGAGAGAGAGATTACCTTCATATACCCTTTCATAATTTGTTGCTCTCAGCTGTTGAACCCATTCTATGAAAATAGAGATAAGATTATAGATTCTAAAAGTCAGATCATCTGAATATCAAATTGGTTTACAGTACACATATTCTGATAGGGCTGAGTAAAATGGTTGTCACCTGGTGAGAATCAACTTGTCATGATTAATCCCGGAGAGCTGGTAAACTTCGAAATGTTTTTCCTCACTGTATGTGAGAGAACAAAGAGGCGTTCCATATCTTGAATTAGACATGCTGTTGTCCCAGTGATATATAATCTTATCAACAGGAATGAGGATGAGAGAAGGTGGCTGTCCTCTATGCCCGGCTGGTTTAACGTTGGACAGCACTGGCATTTTATCACCACTCTAAGAAGGTGTCATCATCCAGGTACATAAGAATTACTCAGGTAAACTTCAGTCGAGTTAAGGCCAGGAGGCTTGTGCATTCTATAAATCAATGAATGAATCCTTACCATTCCTTTAGCTTCTGCAATATGCTCCTTGGTAAGTTAAAAAAAATTAAAGGCAATATACCTAGGTGAAATGAAAGGAGACAGTTGACTGATGATAGTGGCTCCAGTTCTCACCAATAAATTTTATCTTGAGTTATTTCATAATGCTTTCTCTCGCCATGTACCTTTATTGACAGTTGCATACAGCCCTTGCTCTGGTTATCATCAAAGCATTGAATACATTAAGAAACCTATCTCAGACCGACAGAGTTTCTAAAGGTTGAAAGAGGTCTATTTCAGAAAAAACATCATTTTTGAACTTGGCTTCTGCTGTCAAAGCATTGATAGCAAGTGGGAATATGCTTCACTTTTATTTGCATAAGGACAGTAGTCACTGTTATTCCACTGAAAACCATTTATTTAGATGCGAAATAGAGAATCAAGGGTACTACCAAATAGGAGTCACTGTTCAATTTGTGTTTTGTTAAAAATAAACAATTTATTTGAGTAGAGTGGACCAGTGCTTGTTTAAAATTTCTATTTAAGGGAAATTAAGCTAATAGCTACTTTTGTATATGTACGACAGCACTGTTTTTCTGCTCCATTATATACGCCAAGCCCTCACAACATTTCTTCTCACAACAGCATAGCTAAGTAAACAATTAACAGTTAATAGAACATGGAAATTAGTACTAGAAATGAGCTAACAATCCACAGCCCATCTGTTAAGCAACAGTTGATGTGCAAGATATTCCAGCATTGATCACTTAGTAGCTATAAATCTTTGCAGGGGATGGTAGTGTCATCATTTATCTAGAGTAATTGTCTTATAATTCTGATAGTAGTTAGTGGCAGGAAGATTTTCTGAAAACTCGACCTAAAGGTTCACTTCCGTGTTAATCCACCTGTGGTAGTTTGCTTGGGCTGCCATAACAAAGCATCCCAGGCTGGGTGGCTTAAGCGACAGAAATTTATTTTCTCATGGTTTTGGTGGTTGGAAGTCTGAGATCAAGGAGTCAGCAGGGTTGGCTTCTCCTGAGGCCTCTCTCCTTAGCTTGCAGATGGCCCCTTTCTCACTGTGTCTTCGCCTGGCCTTTTCTCTGTGGTGTCTCTTTCTGTATGTCCTAATTTCCACTTCCTATAAGGACACCATTCAGATTAAATTATGGTCAACTTAATGGCCTCATTTTAATTTAACTGCCTCTTTAAAGGTCCCATCTCCAAATACAATCACATTCTGGGGTGGTGGGGATAAGAGCTTCAACATATGAGTGGGGTGGGGGGCCCAATTCTGTCCATACCACCACCAATTAGCAACTTTTATGTGATTTAATCCTATTGGATTCTTTTCTGTCAAAGAACTACACATCTTTATTTTTTTGTTTAAGATGAATTTTTTTTTACTTTTTTCTCCTTATCTTGACTTTCCTCTCTTTCAAAGGACATGTAAGATAATTAGTTCCATGAGATAGTAGGGTACAGGTGCTTCAAAGTAAAACTGAGAAATAATTAAAATGTGAATGGTAAATTCTTAAAATTAATTGGAGGTAATATAGTGATCTTTGTTACCTGGGAGTGCGGAAAATTTCTCACAACAAAAACAGCAAGGCAAAAAAAAAAAAAAAAAGGCTAAAATATTCAAAGTTTAATTACAGCAAAATTAAGCATTTATGCTCAGTGAAAAAGTGTTAGGGTCAAAGATAACAGAATATAGATTGAAAAGTTATTTTTGCAAGGCTTAAAAATGATGAGGGAACTTACATGTGGAGTAAATAACGAACTTCTATATATCAACTTCTGTGTTTCAGTTTATTAGAAAAATGGAACATGCAATTCACAGACAAGGAAACATAAAAGGCTAACAAGCATATTGCAGACATTCTCAAATTCATTTATTAATTTAATAATTAAGGAATTGAAAATAAAACCACAATGAGATATCACTTTACATCCATTAGAAAACCGGATTATTGCAAGTGTTGGTGAGGATGTAGAGATATAGGACTTTCCATGCACTGCTGGCAAGAGAAGGCTGGCATAGCCATTCTGGGGATCAAATTGTTTACAATTTGTAGGAATAAGTACAGCCTATAACCAACAACGCCACTCCTAGGAGATTCTCACAGAGATTTCTAATGGAAACAAATGAGTGCTTGTGACAGCATTCCTGTGAATAAAGAGAATTAATCATGGTACACATCACAGTCAGAATGGATAAATAAATTGTAATTAATCCACTCCATGGAATTCTAGTGGAAGTCAGAAGCAATGGAATACATCTATACATAAAAACATGGAGAGAATTTAAAAGTTTAATGTGTAATGGAAAAAAGCAAGAAAAATGAGATCTATGGCAGAATCAACTTATGTACCATAAAGTATATACACACAAAACAATGATACGTATTTTATAACAACACATAGAAAACTTGCCAGTAGATATGGGAAGGGAAGGGAAGTAAGTATTAAATGGAAAGAAACAAATATAATGAACATAGATCAGAACTGAATAGTATAAACAACTTAACCCTCTGCACAAAACCATAAAAGAAAGGAAAGAATTTCTAAGAAATCTTCCTGCACAGTTGAATTTATACCTGAGAAAACTCTTTTGCAATAACATACAAGCTTTGTCTAGAATCAACACATTAACTCGAAAAGAACTTTAACTGAAATGGTGACCACCATGACCTTCTGGCAGAAAGAGTTTTGATAGATGAGTCTTTAGCTTCTTCTAATTCACATTGTTGAAGCTTCCGTCCCATTGCACACACCAGCCCAGTGTTCTTTATCAACCCTCAAGTTTTGCTTGTTTTGTGACAACAGGTTCTGAGTTTTATCATCTTTGCCTCTATTTCTTTATCTAATACTAGAGACTTTTTTCATTGCCTTTAGTCTTCATGTTTTACTTTTATAATTCAGTTCAATTCACTCAAAATCAGTTCAGAATTAATTTATTGTTGAGATATATTGTTTTAGTCAAGCTGGAGACACGAAAAAGAACAAGACGCAGCATAGGGAACTTGATACTTAAGCCGTCGTGTTAGGACCTCATGTCTTCCTTTCTTCTAACAAATTCCTACAAATCACTATAAAGAAATAGATCCCGACTGCACCCAATTTCTCAAAAAGAAAAGCCCATTAGACTCTATTTAGTCCACAATTTTCTAACTTTTCTTCTTTCAGATCTATCCTACATGTTGTCAATGGAGTATTTATCCTTAAACATAAATTTGAGTTTTCACACATTCATGTACCTTTGAAGACTCTTCATTGCTTAGGGAGCAAAGACCAGAGTATGTCTTCTGATATTTATTGCTCTTACCCATTCTATCTTTAACTCTAGTCCCAACCTCAAAGCAGGTCTCAAGTTAAGAATTATCAGAAAAGAAAAAATTCTCACACTTCCCCTATGTTATTTCCCCTATTTCAGCTCTGCTTCTTCTCTATCTGATAATTTAATCCCTACAGATATTTGAAACTCAAATGTTTCCATCTCTTCTTAGAGGCATTTCCTCAGTGGAAAGTCACAACTTCTTATTTTGTGTGGTTATTAGAATTTGTTAATAACTTTTTTGTGAACTAAAGTGAATTTGCCTTGTTTCTGGTGTTATGCTTATGAATATATTTGTCTCTACTTCTGGATGAAAATCCAAGTCTCAAAAGGTTTCCACCTTTTATGCTTTTATAATTTCTGAATAACCCCTCCTCCCATGGCCAGCTCTTAATCTGCTTTCTTGCATACCATAAATGTTTAATGAGTATTGGTTGAGTTGAAATGACAAAAGTTTAAACAATTTTACAAAATTCTCTTTATTATTAGAGAATTATTAATATTATTAGATTATTAATATTATTATTTATTAGAATCTAAATCTCTGTTGCTCATATTCACTAAGAGAATCATTTATCATAATTGAGTTAATAAAACCTACAGATGTCTTTTGTGGTAAGGAGAAGATAGTAACAACTTCTGGTACAATTAAGAAGATATTGACCATAATAGCCATGGTTTGGGGCAAGGAAGGCACTGTGTGTGTGGTTCTCCCTCAGCAGAGGCAATGGCAACCATCATAGGGATGTCAGTACAACACCACCAACTGCCCTTCAGCCGGCATCAACGTGGGAATGCTGCAATAGGGAGTATTTATCTAGAGCTTGCCATCTATCAGGCATTTGTATTAAATAATTGAATCCTCTTAAAATTCTGTGAATAGGTTCCATTTTTATCCCTCTTTTGCACCTGACAAAATCAAGACACGGTAAGTTTAAATAATTGTCCAATGTCATATCTAATAAGTGGCAAAGCTGGGCTATGAACCTAGGCTTTATTATCCCACTATCTATGCTCTTAAACTCTAAACATATTAGTCCTTGTGATGTAACACCACCATACACTTGATTCCTGAGACACAGGAACAAACAATCACATTCTAGTGGGTATATGTGCAGCTTTTCCTCCCAAGAAGAATATATGCTTCCCCGCACCCAGGGGCCGCTTGAAAAAGGAAAACAGGGGGGCTGGCCCCGTGGCCGAGTGGTTAAGTTCGCGCGCTCCGCTGCAGGCGGCCCAGTGTTTCGTCGGTTCGAATCCTGGGCACGGACATGGCACTGCTCGTCAGACCACGCTGAGGCAGCGTCCCACATGCCACAACTAGAGGAACCCACAACGAAGAATACACAACTATGTACCGGGGGGCTTTGGGGAGAAAAAGGAAAAAATAAAATCTTTAAAAAAAAAAAAAAAAAAAAAAAGGAAAACAGGGAGGAAAACGGAGGGCTGTTTTGAAATAGGAGAAACAGCCCTGATCTGAAGGTTTAACTTTAAAATTCTGATTAGGGATTCAAAAGAGACTGAGAATGCATAGAAGAAAGTTTGAAAAATGGAAAGACACAGTCATTCTTTGGTCAGGCGAAGTCCTCTAGCCCCCAAGCCATACTCCATAAATAGGAACGGAGGTTAATAAAGAAATTGACATAGTTATAGAAAACAAATAACAAAAAATTAATAGTCTGTACATCTGGATAGTAGACTATGAATCACATGCCCTCCCCTTGCACATACCTGCTGTATGAAGCAGGCTGTGATAACAGTAAAGACACTCATTCATTGTATTTGGGTATGATTCTTACTCCACAACCTTAACTGTGCAGTGAATATCAGATTTCTTGTTATACTTTAAGTCAAATATACTTGACCCTAAGCATTAAACTTCCAATGATTTCAGTGGAAGGGAGACTTGGAGGCAAGTTGATTTCATGAACCATTACCCATGCAGACAGTCCTCAATCCTCCTCTTGAACTGTCTTTTCTCTTTTTCACCCCCAACTCCTGGCCAAAAAAAGGCAGCTCTCCCTCTTTCCTCTCTTTTTAGGATACTTAAAATATTCCTCTCCGAGATTTGGCCAGAGATGGTAGATTTGTGACTTGTTGGTCAGGTAAATCTTCTACTAGCATTTCAAAGTAATGATAAATTTTAAATTAATTGCCTAGATGAAAATCTGGATTCTCCTGAAAAATGGACAGATCCGGTGAAACTGGGTCTGCACTTCCACCTGACAGCGTGGGCTGGAGTAGGACACTGCTGCTCCCTTTCCATGAGCCTTGCAGGCTTCAGTCTCCCGCATCAGTACCGCAGTGTCTCCCAGGACACTAATCCGATGGTCATTATCACTTATCATCACATATGCACTGCTGTCTTCCTTGTACAAGAGAAATATTTCCCTATAGTCATGTCACTGTCGACCATGAAGGCCTTCACATTCTCCTCGGTTTGACTAAACTTCAGACAGGCTTCTTCCTGACCACGGGTCCCTCACCTCCTGTTTGTTGGAGCATTTATTTCGAAAACTTGCACTTGTGGACTCTTTCTCTGCCCCTTTGAGATGTAAATCTTCTCTCAGGTTCTTGCCTGTTTTATAATCCAGAAATGTCTTTCTCAAGGACCTGGGGGCCATCCCTTTGAAATGTAATTATCAGAGGAATTAGTGCCCCTAATTCTCAATCTCTGGGGGATGGTAGGAGTCTCCCTTTGGTAAGACAATTAATAAACGCAGATGGCCTAATCATATAGACCAGCCTACTCCCAATGTTCTCTTACATTTTCCCATTAGCTCACCTGGGCATTTAAAAATTCTCCTATCTTTTTTGTTTCAGTAGGTTGAGTTCAATTTTTCTCTCCTGTTGGAACAGTCTTGACCCTTACAGCAATATGTTGAGTCAAGATTTTTCGCCTGTTTAATTCTGTCTGGTGCAATTTTTCTTTCAAACTATCGAAAGAAGAGAAAAAAATGGACTAAAATTCTAAATATTTTAAGAAAAACGGAAAAAAGTATACTCCTTAGTGAAAGTAAAGACTATTCCTGCGTAGATAAATACGTAACCAAACTGAGCCTATATGGAAAAAGTTAAACCCAGTCTGCTCTGTGCATTTAGGTGCCCACCTGGCTCTGTCAGTATTTGAATTTGTGACCCCTGGTTTGTCCTTTCACAAAAGCCAGAAAGAGAGGTTATTTTCAAGCACCTTCTGCTTTAGGCCCTGAAAAGCCCCTGAGGCAAAGAAACACAAAGGCCTACTCGGAACAGAAGGGAAAACACAGAGCACAAAACAGAGTGAACTCTCATTCTTTCTGACTCTTCTTCAGCACAGAAAACAAAACACAAATAAATTTTCCAATAAATTATCCTGCCACAAAGTATTAGTTAAGAACAGTGTTTTCTGCTCATCTTCTCTAAGTTTGTGTCTCTCTGTGAATAATTTACCAAGAGGGATTCATCAGTAGCTTTCTTACTGTTTTGTAGTTTTTAATAAAGATAGGGCACTTGGATTTTTATTTTGGTCTGTAGGATTTAAATTACAATATGGATACTTTAGCGTGTGCAAATCAATGTGAAATATGTCTAAATGTACTGAGAATCTTGGATGAAAGAGACTAGATAATACTGATTCTTTCCAAGACCAGTAGGCACTTGAGTTTCTTCTATGTTTTTTTATATGCCTCCTGTCTTCAGTGTCAATCTTTCTGGAATTCTGCATACTATTTTCCACTAATCTGTTTTGTAGTGTCATCTTAATTTACATTTGCTATTGTTAAAGGTGTTCTCCAGGAAGGAGTGATAAATCACACATATATTCTTAAATTTATCATTCTCATTACTCAATATGAGTTTACTCACTCTTATTTCCAACATATGGAATTTGTTTTAATACTTCTAATTCAAAACTGGCCAAACAGATCACAGCAGAATAAGTTCCTCATTTCTATGAAACACACAGGAGTTATCTTATACCACGTCTACCATTTCTTTCCCTAAAGGGAAAAGGCTTATACTGTCTTGTGTCATCCCTATTTTAGAAGAGCTGCTTGGGAGGTCATGACACAACAGATAATCTCTTCTTCATCATTGAGGTATTTTTTTGAAACCTAAGCCATCCTTCCACATTCTGTGACTCTTCAAGATGCATGCTTGAAAAGCAATGCATCATGATTCTAGGAGACCTGCAGAGATCAGACAACCCTGGCTCATCTAACATCATCTTTCCATTATTAATAGTGCCTGAGCATTGCAACTCATTCATTAGGCACATAAATTAGAATTCGGGCACATATAAAACATGCTGTATAGAACAATTTGGCTTTAAATTGAGATCCCTTTGCTATTATTGTACAGGAATTAAAATCAAGAAGTAAATTCAACTCAGTAGGGCCCATATTGTCTGAAAACACTATGCTCTAAACAACTGGAGATAAATGTATTTGCCAATGTAAATGTTGATATATGCCTCTTTTTCTTTTCTTTATTGTTCAGTCCTAAGCAGCAAACTAGCCATAATTGTGTATTGTTGCATAGAATGTATTACGGGAAGTTTGCTATATTTAAGCTTTCTTTATCACTTGCTTAAACTCCAATTAGAGACAACTAATATAATTGTTTTCAGCACTTTTAACTTTTAAGCTCTAGTGGGTAACAAATAATATTGTTTTTCTAAAATTCTTTAATTATATTTCTCAGTGTTTTTCCTAAAACAACCCCAAATTGTATACAAATTAGTATAAATGTTTAAATATATAAAGCATTAATTAGTTTTACACCATTTAAAGTACAGAACCATTTCAAGAAGGAGTATTCATAGATAGCCCATCTACAAACGCTACAAAATATTGCATGAAACATTATTTCAAAAGGGTAGGAATGTGAATGTCCCAATAAGCATATGTATGTTGATGTCTTCAGAAAAGACTTATGTTATGTCAAAATTCAAATGATAACAAGGAGATTTCTTAGTCCTCAAAAATTTGTGGCCTCCAGAACAAGAAATAAGAAATATAAAGATTGAGAAAATAGGAGAAGAGAATTTTTGCTGATGGCTTTTAATTCAGCACTCTCCAACTATCAGTTGGGCAATTCAAAACATTTATTAAAAACCTATTTCTCACTTTTTGCCATATGTCCTTATGCATAAATATATCAATATGATAATTTTGTAATGTAATTTTATATTGTTTAAACTAAACAAGTGAATTTTGATTTATAAAGACATTTTATAATTATGTATTGTCCATATTTTTTTTTCTCTAGTTTTTTTCTCTCCTGTCCCAATTTACTTCCAAAACAGAGGCACTAGGCATGAGCAGGGACTAAAAGCAATCAACAACAACAAAACCCATGTTCAGGTTTTCATTTTCACATTGATTTTGTGGGGAACTGAGATTGGCCAACCCAAGACACGTCTCTTTGGCACAAGGATTATTTTGGGCTGGTTACTTTTAACAACTGCAGACATGAGAGAAACTCTGAAAAGTAGAATTT
Organism: Equus asinus; assembly: GCF_041296235.1. Classification (NCBI taxonomy): domain Eukaryota; kingdom Metazoa; phylum Chordata; class Mammalia; order Perissodactyla; family Equidae; genus Equus; species Equus asinus. Next base: position 34,634,259 of record NC_091800.1, on the reverse strand, counting down.
ACTTACCCTTTGTTAAGAGATATTTACTTTTGTAAGGGAAATCTCCAGCTGTAAAGGTGTGTCCCTCTCTGTACCAGAAAGAAGGGGGAATGAAGTTGTCTCTAGAAACTCTTATCAATGAGGAAGGCAAGGACTTAAATCTGCATAATAACCTCATCCTTGTTTACTGAGCTTTTCTGGTAATCTCCCATAACTGACTCCCCACAACCCCAACATCCTCCTTTGTCTTTAGCTGGGGATGGTATTTAAGGGGAGAACTTCTGCCATTTTGGCAAATTACTCAGTTTTTCTGGGTCGCTCTCATGTATACATGTTATAAAGCTTTGTTTAACTTTCTCGTGTTATTCTGTCTCATGTGAATTTAATCCGTTGTCCAGCCAGAAGGACCCAGAGTAGGTAGAAAAAATGCCTTCCTCCTCTGCATGGGCAATTCAAAATATTTATTAAAAACCTATTTCTCACTTTTTACCTTATGTTCTTATGCATAAATATATCAAATATAATAATTTTGTAGTGTAATTTTATATTGTTTAAACAAGTGAATTTTTGATCTATAAAGATATTTTATAACTGTGTATTGCCTATATTTTTTTCTCTAGTTTTATTCTCTCCTGCCCCAATGTCCTCCCAAAACAGAGGCACCAAGGCATGAGCAGGGACTAAAAACAATCAACAGCAACAACAATAACAGCAAAACACATGTTCATATTTTCATTTTCACATCGATTTCAAATCATCAGACACCAAGTGATTAAAAGACAAACAAATCTAGTCAAATAAAACTTTTAACCAACCATGGCCAAATAACAAATGACATAAATATGACAAGAAATCTATATGCTACAAGATGCAATGGTTTATGCATTTCAGAATGAGCAAATAGAATCAAGTGGACGAGCAGAAGTATAGCTAGGTAGAAAATATGTAGTGGAAGGAAAATGGTTGTTATATTAAATTATTCATAATTTTGCATTAACATATACTAATTAAAAATGATGATTTTTCACAGTCATAGGAATAAGGCTGCATCTTTGTTTACAATTATCGTAACTATCCTTCCACTTCCCCTCCCTGCATCACACATATGCCCATATACAAAGCATTCTGAGAGCATGGGTTTTTTAATTCTTTCTTTGAATTTGAGTTTAATCAAAAACATAATCTTCCTTTAAGAATAAGTAGGAAACCTATTGAGGTAAAGAAACGTTCATCCTTGTATCTCTTGAATGTTTATGCAAACTAGCATTTTAATGCTCTAGTCACAGTACTAGACACATTGAGAAGAAATGTTTGGATGTAAGATGTTAAACCAGGAACAATGCGGTTCAACATTTTGATCTTAGTCCTCGTGTGGTGTCATTATTTCTTAGAATAAGATTTTAATTGTATTCACAATGGAATTTTTTTCAAATACTCTCTGAAAAATCAAAATCTAATGAGATATATTTGGATGTATTCTATTTATAAATAAGCACATTTAGAAATATTTGGTTATATTACATATAGTAATGAAACTCCCTGAATTGAACCTGTTTCAGACTGTTTGTGAGCAAAGATGAGACTAGGTCACAGTTTTCTACTGGTCAGAGTGAGCCAATTATAATTAGTCTTATGTTAACTAGGTCAAATCAGTATAGCATCAGCCTCAACAACAACCAAATGTATTAGGCTCTTTTAGTAAAATATTTCAAACTTATAATTCTCATTCTTCCCTAATTCTTCCTGCTCAAGAGTCAGTTGAGACTTTTTGGTATTCCTTTCACTTTTATCACTAACTACATATTTTAAAAGTACAGAGGCTTCACTTATATATATTGCTTTTACAGTGTATAATTTAAAATATATTAAACTTATGTCTTTGGAAAATAAATGCATTTTTAGACATTTTGAAGTAATTATGTGAGAGTTTCAAGAAACAAATTATAGGCACAACATAGAAAGAATTATTTAAAAATGTCAGAGACAACAAATTCTGGCACCATGATAAGTAAGACCCAGATAATTGGGTTGAATTTATTGCCTTCACTCTTGGTATTTAAATCCATAAGATGTTAATTCTTGAAAAACTAAAGTTCAAATGATCTAAAAATGTCCAAGTTTGAAGAAAGTTTAAGACATATCTGTGATGTCTGTGTGCATTGATGGCAAACTTACTGCCAACATTCTAAGAGAAAAGCAACAATACATCTTCAGGATTTTCCATTACCCATTATGTCACCAATGAACTGTGAAACTAGACACTTACTTCTAGAGGCCTCCAAAAGTCTTACTTGTCACTTAAAACACAGTTCTTTTTTAATTTTAATTAAAGGATATTAACCTTAGTAGGTTCTGAAATAAACAACTACTATGCTTTCTTGTTAAGAAGTGTTTCTACACCTGACTTGGAGAAAGTTGTTTGTCCCAGGTTCTTTGACATTCTGATTCCTTGGGCAAGTTTTAATAGATATTTCAAGGAAGGCTTTATTATGAAGCAATCTACAAGCCATCAGTTGTAGCTTTATTAAACGTGTGCCAATCAGTCCCAATGCCTGGGTCAACTAAATGAGGCAGAAGGTGTGAATTGCCTGCAACTATGGGTTATTGGAAATCTCACTGATAGGAAACATCAGCAAAAGGAACGCTCATCTTCTCCAAGTTTACTGGGAGGAGAATCTCTCATCCGAATTTATTTTGCTTTGGCTTTGTAAAAATCAGCTGATTTTCTCTGATGTGGATTAAACTGCTTTAGAAAAAGTGTGTAATTTTTAAAAGGCAGGATACTTAAGTTATTTAACTGATGTGGTTTGTAGCATTCTAAATTAAAAATAGGTTTTAGTCCTATACTAGTTCTTATGTTTACCATGCAGTTGAATAGACTTTGGTTACTACTGTTTATCCCAGCAAGTGTGGAGCCAGACCTCACAGTAAGGCTGCCCCTGGACTAACAGGCCCTGGGGAGGTCAGAAAGAGCTTGCTCTCAGCTGTGAGCACTCTGGCCTACCTCCCCAGGGCTGAAGGCAGATGCCCCTCTCTCAGCAATCCCCATCCTAGCCACTCCTAGAAGGTCATGTATATTTTTCATGATTCTTATGAATGCAAAAGATGAAAGTTATTTTTGTCTTGTTTACATTTATAATTATCTATAGAATTCGATAGATACATAATTTTTGTGCAATGTTCAAAATATCCTACCTATTAAATACACATACACACATATATAAATTAGTAAATTGGTACATTTCTCAACAGATATAAACATTTTGAGTCCCTTTATGACATGTGACACTTCAAATAATTATCCACAAGCCTCACAAGATTGTCAGTTCTGTGTTTCCATGTGTTACTTGCTAGCTCTCATGATCTTAAGGCAGTTTCTAGGAATCTCCTTCATAGCAGCAATTGTCGGGGTCTTCAATGAGACCCCTCTTTTATAATTATAATAATGATAATAATGATTCCATCAGTGTCCTGATTGGAGAACAGATAGCACCTCGAAAAGGGTCACTTGAAGAGAGTTTAATAAAGGGACTGTTTACAAAGGCATGAACCACTTTTAAGGAAGTCAGCAAGTGATGGTGAAGCACTCTGGAGAGGAGCACAGCAGGAAAGCCACCACCCTTAGCCCGAACCAGTTAGGGGATGGAGGTTTTGTTGGGACCCAGCAGAAGTGGAAACCGTGGGGTGGGAGAGGGGCATCTGCCGGGGCATCAGGGGTCACCTTTGGTGCAGAAGGTAGAACCTGTCAACACAGCAGGAAGGGACCTGGGGGAAGAAACACCTACACCAATTTCTTCTCTCCCTTTCCCTTCTCTTGTTGATGAATTTCATTGTCTGAATCCAACCTACACCAGAAGAGGAGGCTAATCCATAGTGTCAACGAAGACCAAGGCAGAAGCAAGGTTGAATCTACAGGGAAACAAGATGAGACTATTCAGCAAATATTTAGTGAGCATCTGCATGCCTTATTTTATTTTATTTAAATGTTACAGCACCTTTTCATTATTTTACTAGTTGAAAATTTGAACCTCAGCTTTCTAAAAACATGTGGCTGATGAGTGATAGACCTGCAGTTAAAACTCTTTCTCTTTTGGCTAAAATAATTTACATTTTATTTCCTCAAGGAAACAATTTCCACTTTGTTACACTCAAAAAAAGGATGTAGGTGTTTTCCAAATCGACACAGAGTTTATTTAAAAGTTCCGCTAAATTAAGGTGAATTTCTCTTAAAGAAATTACTAGTGGTCAAATATTCTCTCATTGACGATGCAACCAGAAGCCTATCCACAATCACCAATGTGCTGTGAAGGAAGCCTGTGCTTTGGATGGAGACCAGATCCAAGAAAAGCCTAGAGAATCCCGTAAGTACTGTGAGTTCTGAACCAGCAGCACTCAGCAAATAACACAGTGAAGAGTAAAGTTAGCTTCCCCACCAACGTTGTCAGAAAAAATATGTCATGTTTTGAGTATTAGATGATTAGGCATGGCCAGGCGTCAGTAATCCTTACCATACTCCAACCCTGCAAGATGTTGAGAATAACATTAACAAGATAACCAAATAGCTGACTCATATTTATCTAATTCTAGCACTTACGCTGCTTTTACTATACTATGCCTCACATAAGCAATCACGTGCCTTACAAAATCCCAGATACTTCCTTGGCAAACAAGCACGTATACAGCCGCAGACCTTAGCAATGATGACTTCACAGTAGGCACATATTGAAACTTACTAGCAACCACCGGCCATAGCAGGACGCTGTCCGCTTCCTTTCCATAGTCTCTCCTCTTGATTTACAAAAGAATGTCAGGTTTCAGCTCCTACTTTAAAAAACCTCAGCTCCCCTCATGCTAAACGCTACATTGTATGGTTCAAGATTTGAGTTTGCTTTGCCTGTCGTGCCTCATCACTTAAAAAAAATCTATGATATCACTTGCATTTGTCCTGTCTTCTTTTCTTAGCCTCTGGATGCTAATTTTCAATCATTACCTACTCCTATGTTATTTTGGCATTTAATACCAAGTCCAATTCAGCCCATTAAACTGAGCAATGTGTCTTCCTCTTTGAGACCAAAGCAGGAAAGCCCTATTCAACTGCTTATATTTCTATAATAGGACAGAGGCAAAAAAGAAGTATTTAATACCGTAAGAATAAATACAGGACAAGCCATGAAGCTGGAACAATTAAACAGAGGAATTAGCATACCAATGTTATCTACTTATGTGTTATGTAGAAAGAATATGGAACTGAAGTCAAGAAAACTTTATAATGAAACTAAATACGCTACTAATTATTATTTCCTCTAATCGATCAGTAATTACTACTTCCTGGTCCTTCATTTGACCTCAATGGACCTTGCTTTCCACTCATGTTAAATTGCCAAAATAATATTATAGATTCTCACAAGGTTTTATCTGGATAAAATAAGTTTAATAATGTAAAAGAGTTTGAAATGTAAAAAGTTAATAAAACTACAAGGGAGAGATCTTAAGATTTATTGATCATATTTATTATTGCCCCTAGTCTCCTTTTGGACTGTTTATTTTTCTCTTGGCATAATACTAGGTTTATTTTTTCAAAAGATAACTTTAGTGAAGTACTGAGTATTGAAATAAAGAGAGAAAGATACAGTGATAGAGATGAGAGAGAGAGGGCGGGAGAGAGAGACAGTTATTTCTAGGTTTTAGCACATAATACAAATTTATTACCTAATTTATTTATTATTGAAAATGTATTATTAAATTGAATGAGCAGAGCACATACGTTGCTATTGCTGGAGGCAACCGTATGTCACATTCTGACAGGTTACGTGTATTTAATGCGACTATTTATTTTTTATACATGAGAAGTGAATAATTTCTTTAGTAATTGCCAAATCATACACTTCCTGAAATGCATGGCATCTTCTTAGGGAAATATATTTACCAAAATGTCATGTGAAGTTATGCATATTTCAAGAGAAATTCAGAGAAAATATGTCTAGAAGCTTCTTAACTTCCTTTCCAAAGGGTGACATTAAAGGATAGTTTCCATTTTAGTGTATTAGTTTTTCTACATTTTAAAATTTTTGAATGTTGTGCATATTTCAATAAAATGGAATCAATTGTAAAATAGAGGTTACATAGGTATGGTCATAAGGCTATTATGCAGTAATAAGATACAGATTTTTGTTTTCTTTTCCCTTTATTTGGGGGGTGCAGTAGGATAAATCTGTTCATTTGGTTTCACAATTTTCTAAAGATATTTGACAAAGACAAGCAATGTTTATAGCATTTTAACTGTGCCTTTATGGGACTCATCATTGACACTTGACCAGAAAAATTAGCATAACTCTTTCACCAAAAGGCAGTAATCTGAAACCACAAGTGAAAAATGAATTTACTTTCTGGAATGCCAGTGCTTCTAGGGGTGTGAAGAAATTCATGGCTAAATTTGATGACCTGGTATTTTTCAGTGTCAGAATATGAATTAGGGGGATAGGGTGATGTATAATACAGCAGATCCTGAGAAAAAAGATTCTAGTGAAGGAACCCTATTTTGTCTCTGGTAGTCTTTACTTCCATAATACAAACCTTCAAAAATCACTACCTCAGGGAATAAATTACTCTTTAGTCTTTGGCATTTAGGCAAGAGAGTAGACTGTTCTTCAGGGTAATATATTAGATATAGGATTGAAATATTCTAAGAAATGTGTTTTTCCCAAATTTATGTTTTCAAAGAAGTATTAAAAGTTCTGGGCTTTTTTTCAGAGTCATTTGGAATACTTGGTTGAGCTCACAGAACCTCAGTCTCTCACTCACTTTAATGCCTGTCAATAGCCTGAGCACGTCTCGTACAGTGGCTCTGACAATGGATTCCAATACATTTAAATACATAGCATGTCCTTCCTATCTCTCTTTCCATCCTTGTCATAAAGTCTTATAGTCCATTGTTAATTTTTTTTTTTTTTACTTTTATAGACCTTTAGGCATTATAACTCCTTTTCTTAACTATCTCCAAAACTTCTGGAAAGAATAATTAAAACAAATGCACAAGCGCTTACTTAGTGGAATGTCAATGAATCACAAAGAAATAATTGAATTTCTTCTCTAGCCTTTGTGTTTACCTGGTAACTGTGGTACTATGCACAAATGAAGATCTTAAAAATACCCATTGGCATTTTGCAAATGTAAGATAGTTATATTTCCGGACTGAAAGAGCGGCTCTGTGTCCAGGACAGGGCAAAATTTTTTCTCACGAGATGTTTTTCAGCAACAACGAGGGCAGGAATAAAGAAAACGTCTAGCCTTACACAACCCTCCTAGAGCTGGCTTTCCAGAGCACTTATTCATTCACTGATTTTGGCAAGTATAATTGAGCACCGACTGTATACACCTATGTGTTGAGGAAGCAAAAGGAATCTGCCCTGGGAGACATTTATATATAAACAAAGAATTACACCCTCATAAATATGCGGAAAATAAGGTATATTTGTCATAAGAGATATATAATAAACACATTAGGGATAGTCGTAGGTTGAAAATATCTCATTTGGACAGGCAATCACGAGGAAGGGGTAGGATGTAGGGAGAACAAACGCACTTTAGGCGGAAGTAATAAAGTGAGAAAAGGCACAAAAGGTAAAAAGTGCACACAAGGAAACATGAAGAAAAATAGAGCAAGGTATGGCTTTAAATTTTATGATTTAGCTTGACCATTGGTAGTTCTGAATACGATGTTAAACAAGATATAGCTTGAAACTGGCCACCTCAGAAAAGCTATTTTCCTTCCTTCACAACTCCAGATGGCATGTGACTTTGTTTTGCATCGCCAGAGGGGAAAACCAAGCACAGTTTAATTTAACAAGTCTTTATTAAGAACTTACAATAGGCAACACTGTATTAGGGTTACAGAGCACAGAAGCAGAAGAAATAAGACTCACATAGTGACAGAACACCAGAGGCTTTAGCTTTTTAAGAGAGAGAGGGTCCGGTCAGGAAGTACATCCTGATTAGGCCTGGCCCAGTTTTCACCCTCATCTAGTCTAAAGCATTAGCAGTTAACATCAGAAACAATATAGTTATAACAATAGATTATTTTAGTATTGTGCAAGTGTATATATTTGTTTCCATTTAGCAAACACAGTTACCCTGTTAAATTTTATCTCACCTAATATGTCTGATGCCTTCCTAAAGGTGTGAATGAAAAGAAACTAAGTGTCCTTGAGGAAAACTAGCTTCACCAGGTTGACTCAGCATTTGCTGTGTCAGTGCTGACACTCAGGAAGGCTACCCAGATGAGGGCTCCTTGTACTCAGGTATTTCAACCTTTGCCATGTAACAAGTTCATGCAAGGTGCTTGCTGAAAACACGACTTCTTTGCTCCTTGCCCTGGATTCTCGTTTGGCATGCCTTAGCAAAGGAGTCCAGAGATTTTGCTGGAGGTGGTCTGCAGACCATAATTCGAGAAACACAGCCTCATAAACTCTGTTTGGGTAGACAATCTCCCACTACTGTGCAACAAATAAACTAGAAAAAAAGTAAAATTATTTATCTACAACATTGCAACTAATAATGATAACATTAGTGACTTCTATCTATAAAGCCTCTTTAACTCATATATGTATACATATATTTTTTTGAGGAAGATTAGCCCTGAGCTAACATCTACTGTCCATCCTCCTCTTTTTGCTGAGGAAGACTGGCCCTGAGCTAACATCCATGCCCGTCTTCCTCTACTTTATATGTGGGATGCCTGCCACAGCATGGCTTCACAAGCAGTGCGTAGGTCTGCACCAGGGATCCGAACTGGCAAATCCCAAGCCTCCAAAGCGGAATGTGCAAACTTAACCTCTGTGCCACCGTGCCAGCCCCTAACTCATATATTATTTCTAAGAGAGCAAATAGCTTTCATCTTATGTACCAGTAATGATGGATAAGGAGTTCCTTGAGTACTGGCTTATGAATGATTCTGGGGCTGATCAGGTTTTCTGGAGGAAAAATGTAATGGTCAATTAGCAATGCCAGCAATGAATGGCAGAAGAGGACTAAGTTGGGTCAAATCCCAGCATGTCCTCATTTTCCTAGGATGTGCTTTGCGTCACTTTCTTTGTTTTTTAGCCACTTTCTTCTTTTGTCTTCTGGGACTTGGCAACTGTTGCTTTTTTTTTCAGAGTTGAGCTTCTCTTACTCTTTATGTGTTCTTTCCTCTTTGCCTAGAAACGTGTTTGCTGCCCCTGCAATAATGCATGCACCGCTCAGCCTGACTGTTCAGCTTCTCTCTGATAGAGACACAGCCTACATGTGCAGAGTGTCTCCCACCATGTCCAACAGCCCCTTTCCCCCAACAGGGCTCTCTCCTCACTCCCCTCCAACACATCATAGCCATTCCTGTCCCTTCTCTGATTTTGAAAATTCTTCCCCAATCTTGAAGGCCCTTTCTCTTTCCTTCTCTTATTGCCATAATAATTCTAATTCTCCCTCAAGGCCTAGATCAAGTAGTTACTACTGGCTGGTTTCTTCCCACTGAACAGTAAATTATTTAAGTTCAAAACAATATAAAAACACACCTCTATTGTGCCAGTACAGTGGCAAGCATATAACGAGCTTTATATAATTGGAAAACAAAGTTAAGTAAATACATTTTTTTGTAATAACAGATTAAAATATGTAACCCATTGTTACTTCTCAGTTGAAACATTTACATCAATGCTGGAATACAATTTAGTAAGCAACAAAGCTGAGTTTATAAATAATTCTTTAATCTGAAACAGTGTTTTGTTCAGTATTAATCATATAATATAAAATTATGTGTGTATGTGTGTGTGCATCTGTAGATAAACACATTATATATTTATAATACACTACAATAGGAAATATTGGATAGAAATTAGGATTTTAATAAAGGGCAGCAATGTCATCCTTACTCCTACTAAATGCCATTATTTCTTTCAGAAGGGAAAGAGAGAAAAAAGAGAGAGAGAGAGCTAGGAGTAGAAAGAGAGAAAGAGGGGGGAAGGAAGGAAGGAAGAGAGGGAGGAAGAAAAAGAAAATCTTGAAAGTTAGTTTAGTTTGTGCCTAGACTTCCAAGATTAAATTAGGTACCTACTCAGGTGCGTAATCTGATATATATAAAATCTGTGTTCTATTTATCCCATTGTAGCGTTAGCTAAGAAACAACAAAAATAAAGGGCTTACAGATAAAACATATATAACATGGAGACAAAAGGGAAGTTCTTTACTCTCTGCCTACTTTCAACTCCAAGGATCCATTGAGTGAGGGTTCAGACTGAAAAAAATATATGTATGACTTTCCTGTTAGAATATGATTGCCCTTTCACCCATGATTCACTTTGGAACCTCTGATTCACTGTGGCATTTTAATAGAATTCTTTCTTTTAATTCTGTATATGTTCACACTTGGGTTTTTGGTATCTCTGAACTTATCACTAAAAGACCTTTGTAATAGTCTTTCAAAATTAATGAATCAAATGCTTGTGAGCACATGAGTTTCTGAAGCACATTTAAAAAGGCCAGTCTTTAAAAGTCAAGGATGATAAGAAAAAGGTTCAACAAAGAGCTGTAGGCAATAATCCAACTCACTCCTCAATGCTTCTGAATTTAAAATTAGAAGTGTGGCACTACACCTGAATTACTTGAATTACTTTGGCTCAGAGAAGTAATTCCAATAGATCAACCTTAGAGATAATCTTCTATCTTTAAATTTGGACTCACTGAAATGTCTGCTCTCTTCAAAATATCATTTTACAGGTTGAAGATGTTGTCCTACGGAGATCTAAGGAGCTTTAAGATGAGAAACAGATGAGGTATGTTACATTGCATGCATAATATAAGCTTGACTCACTTCTCAAAGTTTCACATTTTTATGCAGTTATACAGCTAAAATATACTTCAAGGAATTTTTCACTATGTTTGTATTACTCTGAAGAGAAATGGTAGAAATAAGTTATTGTAGTGTTATGCTAATGGAGAAAACTAATTAGCTTAGGTCAGAGGATAAAAAAGCAGAATGGTAAGCAGTTTACTGAACATTAAAAGAAAAGGGGAGAAAGATTCCATGGAGCAAGAGATCAAAGGAATAAAATTCAGACTGAGGTAAGTTCATTGCTAACATAATTCCTCTTAATGCTGTTAAACAAGTGAAAAATCAATTAACTAGAGGGAGCTTTACTTTATACCCAACATACTCATCATTTCCACCCTCCAATGACTTGTCAAATTTGCAGAAGTAAAAGTTATAATTAATGTAGAAGTGGAATACACGACCATAGTTTTCCTTAGGAATCATGCAATGTCAAAAACTGTTAGAGATGTTAGCTAATATTTTGAGACATCCCTGTAGTACCCTTGGGTAAAATGCAAAAAGGTACAAAGCAATGTAAATAAACATATAGAAGAGCAAATCAGATAAAGACAGTGGTACAGTGGATACGTAAGACAATCCCCTACAATTTATAAAATCTATTATTACCCTCTTAGAAGGCTAGGAATATAATCTTTAAAGATTATATCTTAGAAGCAAATTCCTATTGTCAAAATGGTTAAAAGTAGGGGCTGGCCCCGTGGCCGAGTGGTTAAGTTCGCGCGCTCCGCTGCAGGCGGCCCAGTGTTTCGTCAGTTCGAACCCTGGGCGCCGACATGGCACTGCTCATCAAACCACGCTGAGGCAGCGTCCCACATGCCACAACTAGAAGGACCCACAACTAAGAACATGCCACTATGTACCGGGGGGCTTTGGGGAGAAAAAGGAAAAAAAAATAAAATCTTTAAAAAAAAAAAATGGTTAAAAGTAGGAAATTATTACATGATCTTATTTACACAATGTTACAAGTAGGTAATAGCGTCTGGTACAATATGGATAATATGCAAAGTTGATTATTTCAGTTTCTACATAAACAAAGTCAAATCAGGGAGAATATGCTCTACATATTCTTACTCTTTCATAGTCCCTTGATCACCCACAGTTCTCAGAAAGCTCTGCAGCTATTTCTTACCCTCGTATCTGCCCATACCACTACCGTGTCAAATGTAGACTCAGTTTACTTTCATTAGGTAACATCCATGCTATACTGTTTACAACAAAACTCCTCTCCTTGTCCCATTTCTCAATTGAGGGACCTTCTCTGGGCTAGGTCAAGTGCATTAATCTGAAAAACTCATTCATGCTAATGATCAATCATGGGTGAATGGGTCACATCATTTGAAAATAGATCTCCTTTGCAACATCTGGTATATTTGGGCATTATCTTAACCTGTGGATTATTGATTGAATTTCAGACATCATGTTAGATCACATATGCTAAAGTAAGAGGTGGTTAATGAGTTTTTCAAAGAACGTTTTGAATGAGAGGTAAAACAGAGCAGAGTAAAACAGAATGGATTCAAACATCTTGCCTCAACACTCGGAAATATAACAGTCTCTGTAGGCATATCATTTGGGAAATTCTTAATAAAATCCCAGACACTTTGAGGTGATGAGGAAATCTGATTAGATAATGCCAGAAGACCTCTATTTACACAGATGTGAAGTCAGTTTCCCAGGAAGCCACTTCTATAATTAGTCATTCCATCTCCATAACTCACAAATATTCAACGAAAATAATCTCAACTTTTCAAAGTTTATGCTTACGTTAGTGGGATTCATGACAGTCAATGCTCAGTAATGAATGTGTTCAGTAATCAGATACTTGGATATAAAGGTTTTCTAAATAAGAAAAATTTTCACCAGGAATATTATTATTTCCACAATTAATCTTTACTTTGATCCAAGAGATGAGGCAAAACCAAACATCACCTAGAGATCTGGGATCCAGAATTCAGTGCCACAGAAGTGAATAAAGTGCCTAAGGGCAATTTAAAAGTAATGAAAATAAAAACCAACAAACAAAAAGCATGCTAATGAAGTGAGGTCCTTTCACTATTAGCTGAAATTTTTAAAATAACTGAAAACTTTGTCAGCTGGTGAATATTTTACTCAAAATATGTTTTAGAATTAATGTAAGGCAATTGCAGACTACCCTTTATAAGAAGTTTTCTAAAACCACATTGAAAAGAAGCTATTAGTAAGAAATTCTAAGCAAATACACATGAAATAAGAATTCTTTGAGAAATTCTAAAGAGATTGGAAAGCAATGTAAAATTACACACAGCTTTCAGGACATTAATGTGAAGGTAAAGCTCACACTTCTCTGCCTAAATTAGGCTTTTACGTTTGCTCTTACTGCAACTTTGTTATGCAGAGGCCTCTTTTGTACTGAATCTGTACAGATTTTGGAAATAATATTTAAAAGTTAATATAATAATTGAAATAACTAGTCAATAACTACATATTTATACTAAATAATTGAAAATGCAAGGCACTTTAAGCTAAATGGTATTTTACGTGAATAAAAATGCTTTTTAAACTTTTATTGTTTTGTTTAAACCTTTCCATTGTTTTTATTTGTATGTAGTATATTTTCACCATTCAATAAAATCTGATCTTTGATTTTAAAAAATCTCCATGAAAACAGATGACTCTGTTGAGATTTGTTGGCATAGCATTTGATTATGAGAAAATAGCCAGACCCTTTCAAAGCTTCGTAATAGCAGTAATCTCCTCCACAATGGTGATCATTAAAATTATGAAAGTATATACCATAAATATCACTAACTGGGAAAGACTGCATCTTGAAACTCTTAATGTTTAAATCAATAATAGTAATATAAATGTTTTTATGATTGAAAATTTTAATTCAAACTGCAATTCTTGCATGATTCACAATGAAAAACAAGTATATAGTTCAACCTAGAAATATCCCATGGTGAACGTTTTTAAATATGCCTGGTATTCAAATGAAAATTATAATTATCATGTTCAGAGGCAGGCAGGAAGGACGAGAGAATATTAGCCACTGCTTTCTTCATTTGTCGTTAATAAGCATTATAGTTTTCATAATTTGAATAGACCCAAGAAGAGTACAATAAAATATATTTTATTTCATTTTGAAGTGAAAGTAAAACAGTCTCATTAAGAGAATCATGTTATAATGACTAGAGAACAACTGTGCCTACACAACTTTGTTGGGAGCAAAGGCTATCCTTAATAGACACAAAGTAAGCACATCACTGAAGGGATGGATTTTCTGTCATACATTTTAAATTAAAGCCAACGTTGTCCCTAAAAAAGATATTTCTTAAAGTCATTCACTATAAGTATCAAAAGTTCTTGGAATAAAGAATTATAGAAAGAAATAAAGATAATCATGATTTTGTGAGCAAATCATGGAATGATGCAGCTAAAGGGCTATGAGGGATGTTCTAGTACAATATTTTTATTACAGATCACTTCCGCCTATGAAAGGACTCGAGTATTTTGGGAGAAAGATTTTTTTTAAATTTTATCTTTTAGACAAAATCTCTTGCCTTTAGAAGGCATTTTGACATTTGTTATGACATCATTAAGGGCAAGGTAAGTCTCCTAAGAAATTGCCCTGTTATGCACTTGCAAAATTTAAAAAAGAGAGAAATCTTCAACCTGATCAAAATTTTCCTAAGTCAATGAGGAGAAAGATGAACATAATTTACTTTCAGACATTTAATTTTCACCTACCTCTAAACTAATATTTTTTCCCTTTCCCAGCATTATTGAGGTATAATTGACAAATAAAATTGTAAGACATTTAAAATGCAGAGTGTGATGATTTGATGTATGTATGCATTGTGAAAGGATTCCCCCACTGAGTTAATTAACACATCTATCCATCACCTCATAGATTTACCTTTTTTTTTTTGGTGAGAACGTTTAAGTTCTACTCTCTTCGCAAATTTCAATTATACAATATAACATTATCAACCATAGTCACCATGTTATACATTAGATCCTAGAACTTATTCTTCTTATAACTGAAGGTTTGTACCACTTTTCTACTCTGTTTCTATGGGTTCGACTTTTGCTTTTTTTTTGGTAGATTCCACAGAATAAGTGATACCATGTGGTATTTCTCTTTCTCTATATGACAGATTTTCTAAACTTGTATTTTCAGCTTAGATTTATCTTCCATTTTCTTTCAAATTATCTCAGATTTCAAGCCACCTACTTTTCTCTTACCAAGGCCACTGCCACCTCATATACAGACTAGGTAAAGCTAGATTTATCAACTCCTACCATCATCGAACTTTATACTCTGATCTCCCTATTTCTGTTCATGCATTACCATTCTCTCAATTACTCATGTACAAAAGCTCAGTCATATTTATTTCTCTTATAAACAATCCACTGTCACAATTTAATTCTTCCATAGAATTTTCCCTCACTCTTGTTCCTCTCTTCATATTTTCATTGCCAACAACATAAGTATTACTGCATTAGTGAACTATTATAGTAGTTTTTCAGTGAGCTCTCTGCTACTGGTTTCCTGATGTCTATCTGACCACATTCAGTTCATTTCATATAATACTACCAGACAAATGATCATGACACCCTACTGTCACCAAATTACTGCTCTGGCCAAAATATCTCAATTGTCTAGTCCTTCAACCTACAGAATATAATATTAAATCCTTTGAATGGATTCAAGATTCTATGATATGTTCCTTGTTTCTCATGTTTTTAGCAAAAACTGATGAATCTACTCAAATTCTCCCAAATAGCTTTATGCTATTTAATGTCCATGAATGTGTGAGGATCCCTTCCTTTTCTTCTCTGCCTATCAAACCCACCTTACCTTTTACATTCTCTACAAATCTTTCCATGTTCATCACAGATCACACTGACCATTTTTATTCTCTGAATTACCATTTTTCCCTGTAATGCTCAATTATTTTAGTATCCACATGTACTAACTCAGAGTAAAGAGCTTTGAGTTCACATTTGTATGTTTTATTTTTCTGACACAATCATCAGCTTATGGTGGGCTGATTTTATTTTATTTTTCATTGTATTCTCCATAGCATTTAGTAGAAGACTTTGGATATTGTAGGCTATTATTATTATTAATATTATTATTTTAACTTACTGCTTCTAAGGCTGTTGTAATTAATGATCATAAAGATTCAGTTAAAGAAATTTAGTATTGTGAGGAGCTCTAGTTACTCTTAAAGAGAAAGGGTGAGGATTTAGGTACTACTGAATGACATTAAGTCAGAGATCCGTGAATGCCTGAATCCTGTCCCACCATACATGGATTTCTTTCTATAGGGTACTTCATATTAGAGTCAAAATACCAATTAGTAAGAGCTATAAACGTATCTCAGATGGAGTCTTCTTATAAAAAGTTGTTAGTCTTAAGGTGTAAATGAAGTTTACTTCTCCCCTTCCCTGGCCCCAAAATTTTATTATTTATACAAGTATGTTCAGGCATTTCTATAAAGAAAAGGACAGAGTGGAAAACACGCTTTAGAAAAGGCCTTGAACTCATTTACCCTCTAACCACATTGCATCAACAATAGAGAGTCAATAGGATTCAAGAGTCCTCAACTCGATGTATCTTGTTATGTTACAATAGAATAAATACCAGAGAAAATAATGCAAAGCAGGCATGCACCCACTAGGAATCTCAGTGCAATAAATGCTGTTGGAGCAGACTATTTAGATCAGCAACAAATCCCTGGGAAGGGGATGGGGGCAGAGAGGGAGGAAGGATATTCAAGTGATATAGGCTAAAGAGTTAAGAGAAGAACAATGGATTCCCTCCTTCCTAACATAGATCCTAAGTATCTTGTTTTGTTTATTAATAAGTTCAGTAAAAATCATTTATTGTCTACTATCAAATGGGATAGGTTGTGTAAATATTACTTTGTATTGTCAATTCTAAAATGTCTATTTTACTTCAAATTGTTACATTTCTAAGTCAAGGTGTATCTTGCAATTTGTGTATGTTTTTAATGTGGGCATGATTCTTATTTTTTTCTAAATATGCGACTTTTAAACCTATGGTGTACTGTAAAGTGGTCAAAATCTTCAAATGAAGAAAATACAATATTATATGTATTGATATTAGATGCAGTACACTTCTCGAGACAATGAAAGAGATACAAGCGTAATCTACTTTTACATATTATCTGTGGGAATCTTCATATATACTAACAGTTGAAAACTATTCTCAGTATTGGATTTCCATTTCCTTACCCTTAAAACTGTAGTAAGTCTTATTTAAGAAAGAGCACAGCATCAGCTGTACATTACAGAAATGGTTTTTGTCCATACTTGTTTTCAGCTGCCAGTTACAGGGAGCGCTTCGTCTGCTATTGAGACGACGTGGTTAAGGAAGAACATTAGCATCTTAAGAATGGTTGGTTAGCTACTAGTGGAATTTTAGACTAGTAGTAACACTACTTCTAGTATTACTAGATTTCATCTGTAGCAAGTAAGCGCCTTGTCAGAGAAGTAGAGTAGTTTTAAGGAGCCAGATCATCAAGGTTGGGAATGGATCATTTGAATTTCCTTATGGAATCCTGCAAGTGAGAACATGATGGGTTAAAAATTAACTAAATGAAAATTAGATTCTCTCAATTCATGCTAAATGAGAGCACAAAGTCACCATAATTTGGGAAGTTAATGTAAACACTCAGGTATGTAAAACTGTGACATACTAGTTACGTCTATAAAATAGATAATAAACTTTTAAAGGAGTTTACTTCCCTGCTTAAAATACTTTAACGACTCTTCTTTGTTCCCAAGTCCATACTGCTTAGTTGAATTGCAGGTTCCATCATGGTCAGAGTGTAGTTCTTTCAGTCTTTTCCTCATTTCTCTCTTTCAATTACATTTACTCGTCTCTCAACCCATCTCCACTGTATGAATCCTTCTCTGATACCATGAGAATGACTTACATTTGCATCTTCTGTGGCCCCATTGACCTTGTACATAACCCCTCTTGGAGCTCTTTTCTTTTACTCTGTTTGCAATTATTCCTAAAATGTCAGTCACTTTGACTAGACTCAAAGACTTTCAAAGCACAATTAGTCTTTTAACTTAATATATACCTAGTGTGGTGCCTGGAACATTGTAATCACTCAATAAATGCTTGTGAAATTAATATATGAGTGAAAAATATATGTGTTCTAATTCTAGATCTAACAGTAACTGGTTATCACCTTGGGGAAAATATTCAACATACCTGGATTTTTTTTCCGAGCCATAAAATGAGGGATGGAGCTGAGGATGGTCAATAAGTCTTTTTATTCACTGGTATTCTCAGCTATTTTTAAGTTTGCTACTCCTATTTTTTTAACACATTGAAATTTCTGAAATACAAATTTAACCAAGGAATATATTTATTGTACATTTGCTACCCACGTGGCAGTTTCAAAAGTAGAATAGGAAGACATGAATGACATATCACTGCTCAGGTAGTCTAACGATCAGGGACAAGGATCATTTATCATGTTTCAACAAGGCCTTAAATTATGATGGAAATTCACTGAGAGTCCCTTCTGCTGATTTCATTAAAATGTAGTCCTATCCCCCTGTGGCAGGCATTTCGGCTCAGACTCGCCACTGGCAACTTTATAATATTAAAGGACAACAGGTGAGTCATAAATAATGAAAGTAGAGTTACAAATAATAGAATACCTGAAGGTGAAATACGTTCATTATTTTATTTGTCTTTAAGTAAACAAAAGCAGTTGCAGACATCGATTTGTTTGCTTTAATTAATAAATGTTTATTTTGAATTTATATTTCTCAAACACTTACTATGCGTCAAGGACTGTGACCTAAATAGCTAATGTCACAGAATGGATATAACCACAAAACAGACTATGTCAAGGCAGCATGATTAGAGCTGAAATAGCATCCTGCACTTACTCATCCAGCAGGCGCTGGACAGAAAAAGGAGCTCATGTCTTTCATTTACCAAATTTTTCACATCTATGGAGGCCCAACTATGTGACATATATTGTGTAAAATACCAGATATGTGACAACAAATAAGATTCCATCACAGACATTAGCAGCTGACCATCTAGAGTAATCCATTGAGTACTGATAAAGATCGGTGCTATGAATGAGTTGCATAATGGATCTCATGAGAACTAACTTTTCCTTTTTTGAAAGAAGAAAAATACTTAAAAATAACTTCTGCTTTCATGAAAACATTTGATTGGAGTCATTTTAAGTTTTCCAAGAACTGGAAAATGCAAAAAAAAAGAATTTCAAGTGCTTCTGAGTCTTTATCAAGTCTTGGTCACCTTTGAAAATCTAATGAAAGATCATGAATCCTGAAGAACAATGCAGATTGCATCAATAAATACACTTTTATCCACAATTTGCACTCTGTATCAGGGATATAAATAAAGTCAATGCCTCATTTTAACAGGGTAAGCAGCACTATAATGAAAGCAGGTCTCTACAGAGTTAAATATTCCAAATGAAATCAAATAACAAAACAATTATCACTGACGCTGATTCCATAGAGCTAAGAGTGATGAGTGTGTAAATTGACTTTGGGTTAAACTAATTCATGGCAGTTAATGAAAATATAATAGAGTAGTTGCTTTTAAGGGGATTTTAAAAAACAAAAATTACATGTACTATATTAATTTACACAAGAGGCAATTATTTTTGTGAGCTGTATATTGATCACTGTCACTCTTATGTCACTTTATGAAAAGACCAAAATAGAGAAGTTGCGTCACCTGCAATCCCAATTATAAGGGAGTTACATTCCCATGGCAACTCTCACCACATCCCAGGCATTGACACATGTTAGATCATATGATGCTGTTCCTTAAATATTTAATAGATATTAAGGCTGGTTAATAATTCTGAAAAGTCACTGAAGGTGTCTACCTGCTGACCTTGACTCATGCTATCTTTCACTAGAATGTTCTGGAGAGATCTCACTTAGTAAATCAGTTCCAGACTCAAGACCTAGGTAAGATGTGACTTCCCTTGTGAATTCTTCCAAAGCTTCAGATTTTAGATAACGTTGCCCACTTCTCTGTGTTCCCACAAACTCAAGTCACACAATCGCACTACAATTTATTCACTCAAGCTCTGTAGTCACTATCTTCTGATAGATTATGAGTCCTTTAGAGCAGGAATTGAGTCTCTTTTATTTATGTTACTTCAGCCACAGTGCTTAGCAAAGAGGTAATCACTTACATTGGTTTGCTGAATCAAAACACATTACTTAATTTAGTGGTTTTCCTCTCCAAATATAAGCATATTATCAGTAGCTGTTAGGGATAGGTACCCTTTCTTATTAAATTCTAAGAAGCTTTGTCAGCAAAGGAGCCATTCTCTTATTCACCGTTGAAAACCCATCACTGGTCATATGGCACTTGGTACATTGCAGGTGATCAGTAAGTAACTGCTGAATGAATGTTGAACAAAGTAATCAAAGGAATATGAAGAGTACCCAGAGAATATATTACTCCAAGCAAACATTTTTTTTTTAATGCTGTAAGAGGAAGGTGTTTCTTTCAATTCACAGAGCATTACAGTCATTTATTTATCCTATAGGTCGGGTCTAGGATGCAGGAAATCCATCTCATTGTCCTTTACACCACAGCCATTACAGAACAGTAGGAAAGGAAGAAAGGTATTTTCAGTAAAGTGTAATGAGGGTGATGAAAGAGAAGTGCAAGGTCTTAAGCAAGTACACAGACAAAGCAAATGCTATAGTCCAAGAGAAAAGAAAGACGTTCTAGAGGGAATGATATTCAAAACAAGAACTGAAGAGTGAGCCCTGATGGACTAGTGGTTAAAGTTCAGGACCCTCTGCTTCAGTGGCCCAGGTTTGGTCCCTGGGCGTACAAGCACACCACTGGTCTGTCAGTAGCCATGCTGTGGCGGTGGCTCATGTACAAAAGAGGGAGATTGACAGCAGATGTTAGCTCAGGGAAAATCTTCCTGAGCAAAAAAACCCCCCCAAAACCCAAGAACTGAAGTGTTGATGAATTATACCAGCAAGAAGGCATGGGATGAAGGTGAAGAGTGTTCTGGGAGAATTGCTTTCCTTAAGGTCAGGAAGTGAAAACAGCCAAATATTCCAAAAAGAAGGGAGAATCTGTAACCACTACTTACTGATACCCCTCCAGCCCCCGCACACACTGGGCCCTTTAAAGTACAGTACATTCCAGTATTTCCCAGCTTAAAAATACAATGAAATAAAACTTAACCCTCCTCTGCCTCCAGTCATGTTTCACTCTCATCTCCTTCCAGTCTTTACTGAAATGTCACATTTTCAGGAGGGGCCTTTCTCATCACTCTGCCTGCTGTGCTTTCTACTCCCCTTCCCTGCATCCACAGCTGTTACTGCCATCGGAAAGCTGCATATTATGCTCACTTGTTTAGTGTCTCCTTTTCCAGTAAAATGAAAGCTCTTTGCAGGCAGGGACTTTTATCTAGACTTGACTGACTGACTCAATGAATGAAGGCAGAGAGTCTACTGCTTATAACTTCACACTCCCTTCACTCCACAGAGCTGACTTCTAGATATTTTTAAAACGCAAACTTTTCAGGACACTCACTTATTTAAATCTGTCTATGTCTTTCCACTACGCAAAAGACAAAGTCTAAAATCCAAAACTTGGACTGGATAAATCTGGGTTCAGATTCCCTACGAGCTTAAGTTTAAAGGACCCTCCACTTGGCTCTCCAGCACAATGACAATAGCCTTTTTTCAGTTCCTGTACCAAAGCTTTCTTTTTCCTTCTTCCTGGTCTTTCCAAAATGAATGTTCTTTCCTTTTCTGGAACACTTTTCCCCACCTTCCTCCCTCCATAGAATTAACTCAGGTTTCAGATATTCGCTTACGCGCTTGAAAAAATGGAGATTTAAAGCACGTGTGTGGTGTGGCACATTTGTTAGACGTGTCTTAAGTTTTCACCAAAGAGATTATACAATGTGAAAGCAATGCTTCTCCAAGGACTTCTACATGTCTTGTCAGATTTATTCCTTTTGACTTTGTATTTCCTGGAAGTGCTATAAATAATAATTTCTTTTAAAATTACATTTTCTAATTGTGTATGTTTCTTGTTTTGGTGGTGGTGGTGATGGTGGAAATTTACTCAATCAGCAAATATTTTTTTTGTTTATCATCACTGTATTAGTTTCCCATTGATGCAATAACAAATTACCACAGATTCTGTGGCTTGAAACAATACAACTTCCTCACAGTCCTGGAGGACAGAAGTCCTACATGGGTCTCGGTGGACTAAAATCAACATCTGGACAGGGACACACTCCTTTCTGAAGGCCCTACGTTTGATTGTCATTTCCAGTTTCTGAAAGCCACCTGTATTCCTTGGCTCATGGCCCCTTCCTCCATCTTTTTGTTTTCTGTTCTTTTTCTTTTTTTTTGTTTGGTTTTTTTTTTTTTTTTTTTGAGGAAGATCAGCCCTGAGCTAACTACTGTCAATCCTCCTCTTTTTTCTGAGGAAGACTGGCCCTGAGCTAACATCTGTCCCCAGCTTCCTCTACTTTATACATGGGACTCCTACAACAGCATGGCTTTTGCCAGGCATGTCCACACCTGGGATCCAAACCGGCGAACCCTGGGCCGCTGAGAAGCAGAATATGTGAACTTAACTGCTGCGCCACCGGGCTGGTCCCCCCTTCCTCCGTCTTAAAAGATAGTAACAGAGGATCAAATCCTCCTTAGGCTACGATCTCTGTTTCTGTGCCATCTGCCAGGGTCTCCACTTTTAAAGAGTTGTTAGATTACATTTGTTCTGCCTGGATAAAAGGTTTCTAAAATCTGTTATTACTCCTTCCCCTGGCTTGAAAGCTACACATTTTAGTTCTGTTCTTTTGGTGGTTACACTTAAAATTTTATCACTACTTAATTTTATACAGTCAAAATTTAATCAATAAAATGATGCTAAAATGCAATCTCACTGCAGTGTTATTTTAACTGAATAATGTATTTTTACCTTGTCTTTCCCAAACATTTGCCATCATTACTTCTGTATTTCTAGCCAATAGTTATTTAAATTTACCCTAGTCTTTTGATCATTATTTCTTGCATCTCAATCCATCCCTCGAAGTTTAATTTTCTTCTTCCTAAAATATGTATCATTTTATCTCTTACATTGCGGGTCTGTTAAAAGTTCAATCCTTGTCAAAAAATATCTGCATTGAACCTACACTATTAAACATTTTAAAAATTTTCTTGTGTTACGTTATTATCTGGATTCTGGTCTTGCAATGAATAGTTAGATTTCCGTGTGATTATTGATTATTATACCTAAGCTTTCTTTTCTTTTTGTTGTTTTTAGGAATTTACTTTCATATGCATTGAGTTACCTAATTGTGTGTTATTTGGCCTTCCTAGTGCTCACTCTGTGTCCTGATTCTGAGGATTTATTCTGGAAAAGCTGCTGGGCAATTTCTCTTTTAATATTGCATCTCCCTCATCTTTTCTCATCTTTCACTATGCAAATATCAAGCATCACTAACCTCATTTTTTTCTTTATTTTCTCTTAATCTTTCCTTTGTATTTTCAATCTCTTTCCTTCATTTGGCATTATTTGCAATGTCCTCAAACTAATTCTATCTTCAATTGTTTCTAATATAATGTTTATCTCCTTTATTTAGCTTTTAAAGGACTATATTTCATTTTATTTCTAGAAGTTGTGTTGTATATTTGTATGATGTTTGTCATAATTCTCTGTTTTAATATTGAAGTCCTTTTATATTTTATTTTGTTAAAACAGAGAAAAATGTTGTTACATGGCCTTATAATTCCTATAAAATTTGAATTAGCATAATGACATAGTCATTTTCATATCAATATGAATTATGGTCATGTCTTGTAGATTTTTTGCATTTTGCTTTAATTTCACCAAACCAAGAAGCCCACCGATTGCTATATTTTAATGTAATTGAACTCTACCACATAGTATAATCTATACTGAGGTAACCAGACTCAAATCAGGGAAGTTAGAATGGCTCAATAAGATAACTCAAAGCCTGTAAGTTTAAGGTTATAGTTCTCTGGAGATATGCCTGATTTTTCACTTAAAAACTATTGATCCTAGATATAATTCTCATAATTTTAATGACCCCTAATACTTTCAATGTGTGTAAAACACAATCAAGAAATACAGAAAAATCATAAATGCCTAGATGTAGAGAATATAGGAGTATAGGAGGGATGACAGAGAGGCAGGAGCATGATAGAAAGGCAAATTCATCTGAAAACATACTCAGGCCACTAATGAAATGAATAAAATTATAGTTAAGGAGTCATAAGGTTTCCCTACAGGGGAAGAAAATTTTGAAATATTTTGATCTTATGAATGCCATAAGCGAATTTCTATTTTAGAAAGTTAGCATAGCTTTCAATGAAAATGAGGACATAATTCAGGAGATATTGTAATAGTATATTTATCACATATAGCTGTCTTCTGTCTGCTGTGAAATTCTCAAAGGTAGACTCAGTGATATGTATCTATAAGAATCTCTATAAGGATATATATATAAGGATATATAGAGAGATCCTTAAAATCTTAATCCATTGACTGAAATACAACAGTTGTTCTCTACATGGTAGTGGCTTTGAACTAAAAATAGTAAAATGAATGGTTTTAGAGCCCTATCTTTCCAAAATGTAGTAAAACTATAAGAATCCAATTTCTCATCTGTGTTTCATGTGTATCTTTTAATATTAAAACTTAAAACCTAATAAAATGGCTATCTATAGTAAATATTTGTCCTAGATATTTATATATAATTCTTTGATAAAAGTTGAAAGATTTGCATACACATTGGGTTCTACTATTAAGATATTAAACTATCAAAAATAGATAATTGGGAAAACTGAGGAGCCACATTACAAAAGAATGGCACTAGACCACTATCTTACACTATACACAAAAAGGAACTCAAAATAGATTAAAGACCTCAAAATAATACCTGAAACCATAAAACTCCCAGAAGAAAACATAAGTGGTAAGCTCCTTGACATTGGTCTTGGTGGTGATTTTTTGGATTTGTCACCAATAGCAAAGGCAGTGAAGGCAAAAACAAACAAATGGGACTACATCAAACTAAAAAGCTTCTGCACAGCAAAGCAAACCATCAACCAGATGAAGAGACAACCTAACAATTGGGGGAAGATATTTGCAAATCATATATCTGATAAGGGGTTAATGTCCAAAATATACAAAGAACTCATACAAGTCAACAGCAAAAAAAAATCTGGTTAAAAAGTGGACAGAGGATCTGAATAGACGTTTTTTCCAGAGGCCAACAGGTACATGAAAAGATGTTCAACATCAGTAATCATCAGGAAAGTGCAAATCAAAACCACAATGAGTTATCACCTCACACATTTTAGAATGGCTATTATCAAAAAGAGAAGAAATAACAAGTGTTGGTGAGAATGTGGAGAAAAGGGAACCCTGTGCACTGTTGGTGGGAATGTAAATTGATTCAGCCACTATGGAAAACAGCATGGAAATTCCTCAAGAAAATGAAAAATAGAACTACCATATGATCCAGCAATTCCACTTCTGGGTATTTACCCAAAGTAAATAAAAATACTAATTCAAAAAGATATATACACCCTCATGTACATTGCAGCATTATTTACAATAGTCAAGACATGGATGCAACCTAAGTGTGCACTGCTCGATGCATGGATAAAGAAAATGTGGTGTATATCTACAGTAGAATACTATTTAGCCATAAAAAATAATGAAATCTTGCCACGTGTGACAACATGGATGGACCTTGAGGGCAGTATGCTCAGTGAAATAATACAGAGAACATGTTGGTGGTTGCCAGAAATGGGGGGGTGGGTAAAATGGGTGAAGGTGGACAGAAAGTACAAACTTCCATTTATAAAATCCGTACGTTCTGGGGATGTAATGTACAGCATGATGACTCTGGTTAATAATATTGTATTGTGTATTGGAAAGCTACTAAGAAAGTAGATCTTAAAAGTTCTCATCACAAGAAAAAGAAATTAGTAACTGTGTGCAGTGACGGACGTTAACTAGACTTGCTGTGGTGATTATTTTGCAGCATATACAAACAGCAATTGCTTAACCATCTGTAGGGAAAAGAAGAGTAGCTCTCTCATAGAATGCGAGCTTCAAAAGGCTTAATTTGTGCAAAATATTTGAAACT
This sequence comes from Equus asinus, assembly GCF_041296235.1. NCBI lineage: Eukaryota > Metazoa > Chordata > Mammalia > Perissodactyla > Equidae > Equus > Equus asinus. The sequence goes on along the minus strand of NC_091800.1, from coordinate 34,608,219 downwards.
CTATGGAGTTAGTCCCTACTACCACTTCTGCCCCTAACTATTCTAGGTGTGATCGACTCCTTCTAATGCAGCCACAAGCTCTACATTCCTTTTTTTCTTTAACGTTTTTAATCTTAACCCTCTTTATACAGTTACATCCCAATTATTTTTGCTTGGGAACAGAGTGGGATGTGTCTGGAGACGGAATTCAAGCCTCATGTTAATTATCTGAAATCCAATTTGTTGTCTACATCCCTTTAGAAATGTGAGCTATGTAGGATGCAATATTCATAATATGGCTAGATACCTCATATGAGAGTAATTTAATTGTCAGCGCTGCTCAACCATTGTTTAATGAATTCCTAACAATTTGAAAGGCAAGCTGCTGGAAGGCCATTATTAAATTTCATATTTGCTCTGCAGTTTTCTTCACCATTGCTTCATCTATTTAGGATTATGACAACATTAACTTTTGAATTCCTTTCAAAAATAGGAGTTTTTTGCATAATACAAAATTTGAACTTTTTATCTACCTAGAAAACAGAGTAAATAGGTTTTAAGGCAGGCTTGCCATTAAGACCAAGGATGATGATCACACTACTCTGCACAATAAAATATAGATTCAGAAAACAAAAGGAATCATTGTTGAACAATTTACAGGGTAGCAAGATAAAGAATGTTATGGGAGACATAGGAGGAAAAGTCAGGTAATTACAGAAAAACTTAATCTTACTTATAAATAGCTTAATAAATTGTAACCACTAACATTTCAAACAGCAAATTACATCAAGGCACATTTTATTTGTATTATTAATCATGCCACAAAGCATAATAGACTGTGTTACTGTGTTAGTTTGTTGTAATATCTTAGGAGGCACTTGAGAAAAGCGCATGATTTGGGGGTTCATATCAAAACAAAATAACCAGGTTAATTTGGGGGAAGAAAACTGACTAAATCAATGACTTTAGGGGTCAAAAAATGGTAAAGAAGGAATGAAATGGATATATTTACAGACTCTTTGGTATTACCAACCTTGAGTCTTATAATCCAGTGAATTAAGTAATTTTCTTTAGCATGCATTTGGACACTTAAATGGTTCAAAAAATAACCTGTATTTTTTATTGAATCATGGCCAGAATTGCTGAAGTAGCAGATAATCGTGATTGAGTTATGTTACATGTATGTACATATACCCTCTCAGGAACTCAATGAGATCGTCAGGAAAATAGGAAAGAAATTCTCCAGATTTGGGGGAGGCATTACTAATGAAAGGTTCTGTTAAGTATGCTGTAACTGTTGAAAATTGGTAAACTAAATGATAAAAAGCAACTGGGCTGTTTGCTGAGTGAGTAGAATCAGGGATATTTAAGAAAACACATTATTTCAGTGGATTTGATGAAGTTTCAGTAAATTTCTTTTGTAGCACTGTGGAGTCTTACCAGTTTTCAAGAGAACTGGTGTTGCTCAGTGCTACACTTCAGGACACGGTATGGATTCCGTGACTTGATATTCAATACCTACTACTCAAATTCGTTACATAAATATTATCCATGAAATTCTGACAGCCCTGTGGCTCAGTGGACAGACGATGTGCTTTGCAGTGAAAGAGACAATTTGAATTCTCACTATGACTTTGAGAGTTTAAAATTACTCACTGTCTCAGAGCCTTAATTTCCCACCTGTGAATAAGGAGTTCTGATTGCACGCTCTAGCTGCTATCTTTCTTGCGGCGTAGCAATCCTTGCTGTACTCTTGATGTTACAGATCCCATCCTCCTGGACACGGGATGGTCAGGTCACATAAACTAGGCTAATCTGCCCCAACTCTACTTCCATCCTCCAGGAGTGATTGTTGCTAGGGGGTGAGATCATTACTAGAGCTGGACCATGCAGTTTTCCTCCACTCTTTCATTCAAACTAGAGATGAGGGAGCCCAGGCCCATTTTCCCTTTGGCCAGGGATGTGGAAGACATGGAATTAGAGTTGACTACATACAAGCCTCTGATGAAGAGAAGCACATCAGCTGACATACATACTTCGTATATACACTTAGCCAGTCACAGAGCCTCCACATGGCATCGAGTGACATGCTGAGGTACTTCCATCTCTACTAACCCGTGGCTTCAAATGTGAGTCAAACAATCCCCCTTTTAAATGAAGCCAGTCACGGATGTGTTAGCCACTTAGACTTGGAGTTCCACTAATATTCCCTCCCTGAGGGTTGTTTTTGGAGATAAGAGAGAGTATATAATATGTAAGATATCAGTGATAGATTATAAACATTGTAAGTTGAGGCCATGTTTATGATGATTTATTTTCCTCACGTCACATATAAAGATTTTCATTTACTAGTTGGCTCAACCTGGGGTTCAAGAATAAAAGTAAAATAAAGAATTATTTTTTGATAATTCAGGCCAAATTTGGTAGTACAACTGCTATCTCTAGTACTCACATGGTTACTACTACTGCTGCTGATACCACACCGATTATTATTACCATGACTGCTGCAGCCCCTGGCATTTGCTGAATGACTACGATTCCTGGCATTAGGCATCAACTCCTTTAATCTTCATTGGAATTATTATTACTCTATTAATTTCCTTTTCCTACTTTATAAAAGAGACTAGAACATTAACGAGGCTAAGCAGCGTAAACTGAATTCGTGTCCAGATATGTTTAACTCCAAACCTGAAGATCTAATCAAGTCAGGCATACTGACATACATATAATCCAGATGAAAATTGAGTATTTGCATGAATCATCCAGATAATTCCCTCATTCCTTCAGGTTTCTCTGTGTGTATGAGCCAGAAGCCCAAGTGGCAGGACCACTGAGCATTTCAAAATGAAACCAAGAAAAAAATCTCCCAAGCTATAACGTGAATGCCAACTGTGTTTGATCAGAGGGCTGTGAGATGAAAAGCAAATCATACTTCATTTTATTGTCACCTTTAATACGTTTTACAGAATATGCAGCAAATCTGTAGATAATATTTACATATTTAGGATTTCTAAAATGAGCAGTGAGGAATGGCTTTAAGTGTGTCTTGGTGTTGCTATTGTTTTTACAGTCTAAGTCTTGAGAGAATTTGTCATAAGCAATATATCTAATAAATGCCTCTGCTATGAAAGAAATGGAAGTTGTCATAAACCCAGATCGTGCTGGAAAAAATAAGATTATACTTAAACTGAGTGGAAGGGTAGAATATTGCTAGGGGGAGATAGAGTTTCTAAAGGAGCCAGAAAATGCCAAGTTAGTGAACTGTTCACTTCACCTATTCTGCATCCGGTTTTTAAATGTTCTTTATCTGGATTTAGTCCTATGTTGGTCATAGCTTCTGCAGCTAAATCTCTTAGTCATTTCTGGGTCAGCTTTGCTGTCCTTTTCTTTATATTAAGTTATTTTAAAAAAAAATTTTTAAACTACCTTCTGGGAAAACTATATTCTTTTTCCTTTTCCGCTGTCAAAATGATTTAAAGTGTGACCTCTCAATCAAGGGACAGTGGCCACTTTGTCTTTAAACGATTCTTTCTTTCTAATTCTCTTTTGTCTTTTCTTCTCTAAATGTGCCATCTAAAGCAGTGCTTTGAGTTGCTCAAATTGGTCCATTTCTTGAATTGTTTTCCCCTTTCAATGTTTCATTTAATGTTTCTCTAATGGTTAGTTACTGTCAGAAGCCTTGCAAAAAGCTATGTCTTTGCCTTTACGTCCTCACTAATGCACGTAATCTTGAATATTTAGTGATACAATTCTTTGAAAAGGGTGTACTTTTATCTAATTACAGGCTCATTTTCTTGTCCTGGTAGGATGCATACTGTGAAATTTCTGTTGGTATTTTTTATCTTAATTTTGCCTTGATAATATAAAAAATATTAGAGGAAACATCTTTTTTGATGGTCAAGTATAATTTTATTTTCAATAAATATGAATATGAATGACAAGCGGAAGGAAAGAAAACGAATATTTATTGAGTGATAGTTTTTTGGCCAATATTTTGCACTGTGCTAGATATTACCTCACTTAATACTCAACACAACTTTACACAGTTTGGGGAATGTTCAACAGAAGTAAATGAATAGGTGTCATTTTTATTTATTATTTTTTGCTTCATTGTAAAGCTATAACCCAAGCCTTTGAAAATTTCTGCATAGTAAATAAAGTACAGGGAACATTGATTATACTAAATATAAAAAAGAAATTTATAAGTGATTATTTGTCAAAAACATTGCTTAAAATGAAAACGTTGTTTCCCCACGCCAATTTTTCGTTTTTGCAAATCTTTCGTTTGTGGGAGCATTCCCCCGTCCCCTTACAAGGCCAGGCGGGCGATGGGTTCTGAATAGCATCTTATTTTTGGCTCCCTAGATGTAAGGTAGACATTCACCCCAAACTGTCTTGGAAAGCATATTTGTCCCTGCTACTGTTTTTGTCCAGGCCCTTCTCAACTCATCCTTGGCTAATTTTTCATTTTTTGCAAAGATCTCCATTTCCCAGTTCCAAATATACCCTCAGATACTTAACACAAAACCCTATATGCTTCCCACTGCCCCCATGAATTATCAAATATCCCTTTAATAAGGATGCATATCTGAAAATAAAATTAAGGAAAACAATTTCATTCAGAACAGCATCTAAGAAAAATAAAATTCTTGAGAATGAATTGATCAAAAAGAGTTCAAGACCTGTTCTCTGAAAACAACAAAACATTGCTGAAAAAAATTTTAAAGATCTAAAATAAATGGAGAAACATTCCATGTTCATGCATTGGAAAGATCAATATTGTTAAGATGGCAATTCTTCACAGTTTTGTGTGTGAGTTCAACACAATCTCTATCAAAACCCAGCAGATGTTCTTTTGCAAAAACTGACAAGCTTATCCTAACATTTAAATGGGAATGAAAAGCTCCAACAATAGCCAAAACAATTTTGAAAAAGAACCATGACAAAGCTTACTATAAGTCTACAATAATCACGACGACACTGTGGTGGTGGTGTAAGGAAAGATATATAGATCACTGGAATAGAATTCAGAGTCCAGAAATAAACCCCAGAGTTTAGGTTCAATTGATTTGCGACAAAGGTGCCAAGGTAATTCAGTGGGAGAAAGGATAGTCGTTTCAACAAATGGTGCTGGGAAAATTAGATATTCTTACGAAAATTATTGCTTTAGACACCTCATATCATACACAAACAATTAATTTGAATGGATTACATGCCAAAATGTAAAGGATGAAATTGTAAAACTTCTAGAACAATATGTAGAAGAAAATCTTTATGAACTTATTTTAGGAAAAGGGTTCTTAGATATGACACCAAAATAATGGTACATAAAAGAAAAAAATAAACTTGAACTTCATTATTAACAAAAAAAATTTGGGCTTCCAAAGACACCCCTAAGAAAATGAAAAGACAAGTCACAGACTGGGAGAAAATACCATGTGTGAAGCATGCATATAATATATGAATATATATGCTCCACAAATATATGTATATATATATATATGTATCTTTAATTAGATGTGTATTCTTTTCTTTCTTGGTCTAAAATAAGTTTACAAAGATTTTCTCCTATATATTTTTCTAGAAGTTTTATGATTTTAACCTTTACATTTTGGCGTATGATCTATTTTAAGTTAATTACTTGTGAATGATATGAGGTAAGTGTCTAAGCAATTTTCCTGAAAATATCCAATTTTCCCAGCACCATTTGTATCCAGAATATATGAAGAACTCTTATAATTTAATACTAAGAAAAACAACCCAATTAAAAAATGGGCAAATGAACTGAATAGACATTTCACCAAAGAAAATAAATGAATGGCTAATAAGCACACGAAAAGACGCTCGGCTCAATAGTTATTAAGGGAATACAAGTTAAAACCACATGAGATACCACCTCACACCCTCTAAAGTAGCTGTTTAAAAAGGCAGACAATCAACAGTGTAGGCGAGGATGTGGAAAAACCAGAATCTTTAAATATTGCTAATGAGAATGTGAAATGGTACAACCACTTTCAGTGATTTCTTAAAAAGTTAAATAAAACCTTACCCTATGACCTGGCAATTCCACTCCTAGCTATCTGCCTGAAATGAAACATAGGTCCACACAAGGACTTGTGTTCATAGCAGCTTTATTCATAACAGTAAAAATTCTGAACAACCCAAATCTCCATGAAGTGGTAGGGGGATAAAATTGTGCCTTAGCCACACAGCAGAATAGTAGTCACTCATGAAAAGGAACAAAATACTAATAAATGCTACAACATGAGTGAGCCTCGAAAACATTATGCTGGGTGAAGAAGTCAGAAGCAAAAGACTACACATCATACAGTTTAATTTATATAAAACGTCCAGGAAAATCTGTATAGATAGAAAGCAGGTAGTCGTTGCCTGGGACTGGGAATCAGAAGTGGAATTGATGGTAAATAGTCACATGGGATCTTTTGGAGGGGATGGAAATGCTATAAAACTGGATTGTGGTTACACAACTCTGTCAATTTACTAAATGTCAAAAAAGTATACACTTAAAGTGGCTAAACTTGATGGTATGTGTACTAATTTCTTCTTGCTGCTGCAACAAATTACCAAAAGCTTAGTGGCTTAAAATAATACTACAAATTAGTTATTTTGCATTTCTGTAGCATGAAGTCTGGTGTGCGTCTCTGTGGACTCAGATCAAGGTGTTGGCATGATATTGTAGACTCTAGGGAAAAATCCACTTCCTTGCTCATCCAGGTTTCAGCAGAATTCAGTTCCACGTGGCTGTAAGACTGAGGTCCCTGTCCCCTTGCTGGATGTTGGTTAGGGGGCCACCCTTAGCTCCTCTTTTCAGTGCTTGCACATAGCTCCCTGCATCTTGGATGCAGCAGTAGGCATCAAATCCTTCTCAAGCTGTCATCTCTCGGACTCTTCTCCCATCATTGCATCTCTCTTTGATCTAGGCAGAAAAGGTTCTCAGACTTAAAAGGTTCATGTGATTAGATTGGGCTCACCAAGATAATATCATCATCTCAATGTCCTTAACTTTAATCACATCTTCAAAGTCTCTTTTGCCGTGTATGGCAACATATTCATAGTTCAAGGTATTAGGCTGTGGACATATTTGGGGATCCATTATTCTGCCTACAGGAAACATTATTATTTTTTCATGTAGATTTTTCTTATCTACATCATGTGCTTAAGTTCTAATAGCATATGACAGAATCTCTGAATGATATCATCCGTGAATAAAGACAGTTTAGTTTCTTCCATTTTGACCCTTATATTTTTGTTTCTTTTTATTTTCTGATCTCATACAGCCCCATGGCCTTAAATACCTAAGAGTTTTCCTGGATTCTCAGGCTGAAAATGTCAGAGTCATCCTTGATTCCTCTTGGTTTCATCAAGCCCATGAAAAATTCCTCAACAAGTCCTGACAGCTATGCCTAGAAACACATATTGAAAATGACTGCCTAACCACCTCTACCTGTACCACACTATTCCAAACCTCTGTAAGATTTCTTTTAAGGCTCCACTATTTGCCTTAAAGATCTCTTTGCTTCCATCCTTGCCTTGCTCTCTCCCTTCCAGTCTATTTTTCATTTAGTGGTCAGAGTGATCACATAAAATATTATTAACCAGACTATTTAATAATAGCTAAGATTCACTGAGTCCTTAGTCTATGCTCGTACTCTTGTATATGCTTTAGAGATTAACCCGTCTACTTTTCACAATAATCCTATAAGGTAGGAATTATAATTTTCCTCATATCTACAAATTAGAAATTAAAGTACTAAAAGAATTTAGCTTATACAAGAGTAGACATTAAGCAAATCCAGTAGCCAGGATTTGAACATGGGTCAATTATTCCAAAGCCCGTAGTACTCTTAATCACTATGTTATAGAATCAACCTATTATTTTTCAACTGTAATTGAAAATTAAATTCAACTTTATATGTTGATTTTTAATTCTGTCTGATCTACCAAATGCCGGAACCAGTCACCACTTCCCCATTCCCTCCCCAACGTACATACTTAGAATATTAAGAAGAACAAGGTCATCACAAGACCATTGGCCTTGTGGATAGCGCTCTGCTTGCTGGGAGAGGCATCCAGTTCCTCAAAGAGATGATAGGGACACTGTCAGATAATCACTGATGTTGCTGCCATTGAGGGAGACCGGCATTCTGTCTCCCAGTTGGATATCTGTTTAGGCAGTGAACTTGCTGACCTTCCTCTGTGCCTTTCTCAGCAGGGAAAACAATCAGTTACAGTGATGGCTGGCTGGCAGTCTAGGAGTCTGCACTCCCATGCTTTGGCACCTAGTCTGCCAGTGTGGGTGGCAAAAGAGGGCTGAGTAGGAGTCAGAACTCCAAGATCAGAGACCTGGGCAATGGGGAGGACCTGCAAGGCCTCAAAAGAACTGTCACCCCCACTGTTCGGAAACCAGCAGGTCAGCGCCTGCCACACAGAGGCTGATGGCATGCAGTGGCAGCCAGGGAAGCAGGGAAAGTCGGCAAGGAGGGAGCCTAAAACTCAATTGCAACAATAAAGTAAGAGCCCTTTGTCCTTTTTCCTCTCCTGCCTCCCTACTCAACATCATAGAGGACCCACACCCTAGCATCAGGGGCAGAGAAAGGGTAGACCTTTGAGGCATGGGGTTCATGGGGTTCAACTATGAGACTGGAAGTTGTAATGTAGACTGGAGAGATTTTAATAAAATATCACCAGAAAGACACCAGTCAGGAAGAAAAAGGAATGGATTTTCCAGTAATAAATTTAAATAGAAGTTTTTATGTTTCTCCACCATGCTTTGAGATTTCTTAATTACCTGGTTATAATAGCTTCAAAGCCCCAGGAGATCAGACTCTACCTCATCACTCTTCCACTCATCACTCCCGTCCTTTCACTATACTCTAAATTCAGAGCAAGACATTTGCAGCCTCAGGACCTTTACACAGGCTATCTGCAGGGCTTGCTCCTACTCATCTTTCACGATTCCACTGCCACATTTTCAAATGGGCCTTCCTGAGCACCTTCCCTAAACTTGTCCCTCCCTTGATCCAATGACCATATTGTTTTTACCGCCCTACCTTGTTTTATTTTAGTCATTACATTTCCAATGTTAGAACATCCACAATGGAAGAAAAGCTTGTTTTATTTGTTAGCGGCCCCATCCAAGCATCCAAATTAACTCCAGTTTAGAAGGTTGGTCTAAAAACTTGGAAAGAAAGGGCTGGAATTGGGCTTTCTTCCCCAGGGGCATAATGTTTTTAGAGAGTCTCCTACCCTGAAGCTGCCTGATTGAAGGGCTGGCCCCAGTGTCAACATCCCTTTTAAGGGGCTTATTATCACTCCATGTGAGATCCAGAATTAAGCATCCTTATGCCTGGGATCTGTAAAATACACTTTCCCACTTTTCTACTTCCTCCTCAGTTCCTACTCCATTCATCTGCAATTTACAAGATACAAATAGAAGAATCACCTCCAGACAAAGGAGTTACAAAAATTTTGTTGCTTTGACCAGGGTTAAATTTGTTCCATGTCATTGATTTATTTATTCAGTGACAAAAAATTCTGTCCTACTATGGGGTGGCCTCACTACTTGAAAATACCTACTCTGCTATCTCTTTTCCAAGCGTTGCAGGTTGAACTTAAGAAAGGCAATTGAAAGAATTTTGCACACTTCAGTATAGGATAACAACAGTTTTCCATTAGATCTATGTGAATGACCTAGGCAATTACTTCCGCCACTCAAGCCATCTGCTTTTAGAAATCTGCTGTTTTTCTTCTGATTTGAAGAACAAATGTGACTTTTAAAACACCTCCACTGTTCCATTTTATTAGCTAGGGTGGGCGGTGAATGCGGAAGTAAGTCTCTTTAAAGATTCACTCCTGCACCGCAAGCTCCTGCAAACATTGTAAATGTGAGTTAACATTCTAGAGACCAAACTGTCTTTCACAGATAGCAGATATGCAGAGTTAAACAGCATGAATCTGCTAGAGGCAGAGTCATATTCCTATCAAGCAAAAGAAAGACAGAATATTATTCTGCTGGCCAAGTGAATACCTAGAGAAGGAAGCCTGGTGTGCATATCCAATCCCTGGTATATATGTCCTTTGTAAACTGATCACTTAACACATCTCTATCAAAGACCAATCATTCTCATTAAAATCTAAAGAACCGTGGTTAACCCCCTCATTCTATTTAGTTAGAAAATTAAATTTTTTATACTTAATTCTCCATTTGTCATTAGAAGTTCAGAACCGAATATGGAAATAAATAACACCATGGAAATGTGTAGCTGTTGGAGCATTTATAATATCCAGTAGGAACAGTTAAGAATGAAGGGCAAATAGGTAATTATTGCAAATAACATTCCATATAAATTCCAAGGCAAGTCCTACTCCTTGAGGCTTTTAACAACACTTTACTTGGTGATACTTCAAGTTGAACATGAAAAGAAATGAAATAATCACGACAGTTTATATTTCATGATGTAATTTAAAAGCCATTATCAGAATTATCTTTTCCCTCCTCTGAGCAGCCATAGAGAATACTATTATCAATTGACAGATGTGCAAACTAAAGCTGAGAGAGGCTTGATGACTTACCCAGAGTTCCATAGCTGATGACGACAGTAATGAACTCAAGTTGTCTCCATCTGAGATCAGAAACATTACCACTATAGGTGACAGTATTTGTAATGTCCGTGTATTATTTCCAATTGTGTGTTGACCATAAATATGAATAAATTAGGTGTGAAAATGAGATGCATAGGATATTAGCTATCACTCTACAGAAAAGATGTTTACCCGTAGCTTCTGGGATGTACTCATTAATGCTTATATAGTACAGAGGGAACCTATCATTCAGTTGCCCCTCCAAATATTTATTGAGTGCCTACTATGTACCAGGAACAATCAGGGGCTATTGAGGCAAAAAAGAATTTCTGTGTTCTGGGTGCTCGTCATCTAATAAAAATAAAAACATCAATTAAAAATCAATGTGACAGGTATCATGATAGTGCTAAGCAAGCGGATGTAGTTTGTGTTTAATCCTCCTGGGAAAGTCAAGGAAAATTCCTTTGGAAAAATGGGATAGAAGTCAAGTGGAGGATGTTGAGTTGTGGGGTTAAGTTATATGTAGAATGCAAGGGAAAGGGCCGGGCAGAAAGGATGCCATTTGGAAAGCATGGATACATACCAAACCATAAAGTGTTAAGGTCTTTTAGAAATATCTTGCCTAGATAGTCCCAAGCAATATACAAGTAGACACTTTGCAAGTGAACTTATTTACAACTTATTTGGCACTTAAAAATGAATCATTTGTAGCTTGTTATTTAATTAACAACTTACCAAAAGAAAAATAGTAATGATAAAGTTCTGCAATCCTTATACTATAATTGGAAATCCTCGAAGACCTCAAATACCAACTTAAATTATTAACGCTTAATTATGGAGACTATGGAGAACATTATAGAAAAAGACAGTATATTCAGATTAATGAAATATTCATAAACTCACCACGAATTATAATTTTTCCATGCAGTCCCTGTAAAGATGGTGTTCGCCAACAACGTCATCAAATTCTTAAGGAAGTTGTCTCTGTCCATGGGAACAGCATGCGTGTAGTCCTTCTGAAGAAGGTTAATGTGCTTTTTTATCATTACCCCTCTTTCAATCTCTGAGAGTCTTTCCTAATTTTTCATTCTTCCCATCACAGCCCATTTTTCTACCAATCTCATGTACACACATCCCATACTTTATTCTTTTTCTTGTTTTCACTCCCTATCAAGTACAGAAGTCTGTGCTTCCCAGCAAATACAAAACAAAGTCCCAAGCTTAAAGCAGTCAGTGATTATCTATTAAGTGCTTAGAGATCCAGGGACTAAATCTTTTCTAAGGATCAAGTTCAAAAACAAAGGAAAGGATAAATCCTCATGTAGAAATAGTTGCACTGGAAAAGATGAGGTTAAACTCATTGTGGGTAGCGAGTTTGAGTCTGGATTAATGAATTCATGTACTGTTACTAAAATGTAGGATATATCCTAACTATTTTGCTGAAATTCTGTAAAATGGATGTGAACCACTTTTTCTTCCAGTGTTTAAGATCCAGTGTACCTTCTCTCTGATCTTTGGTTGTGATTTCCCTGCCTTCCCCTGCTCCCATACAAATTGTCTTCTGAGGCAGGAGACCAACTACAATCCATGGGCCAAATCCAGCTTACTAGCAGTTTTTGTAGGTAAAGTTTTATTGAAGCCAAACCACATCCATTACTTTGCTTTTTCTCTATGGCTGCTTTTATGCTATAAGATAGAGTTGAGTAGTGGTAGCAGAGACCATTTGGCCCTCAAAGCATAAAATATTTATTCTCTGGCCCTTTTTAGAAAAAGTTTGCCTGTTCTGAAGCACTCGTGAGATAATTATGACATATCACCTTTCATTATTTTCTGTTCATGTGGTTCATACTTTTCTAGTAGAATTGCTGGCCTTTTATGAGCAGGTGCCATGTATTGTATGACTTGGTGTCGCTGAGCAAAACCAGGTAAAGTAGGCTTTAAACAATACATATGCAAGTTCCAGGAGTTTAGGAATTATATATTTCTTATTCCTTGTTGTACCCTCGGTCCCTTGCCTTGTGTCAAGTACATGGTAGATGTACAACAGAAACGTAAGTAAGTGACGAGATGGTGCTTCCTGGTTGGAAGACTTGGGAGAAATCCAGAATATCTTGATTTTAAGGTCAATACCCAACTACGAGTAAGTCAAATCCAGTCATATACGCAAACTGTACATCAATATACGACATAATCAACTAGTCAGCTTCAAACTTGGAGTCCAGAGATGGGGTCATTCTATCAGTAATCCATAACCTATTGTATTTGATGATAACTGTATCCACACAAATGGGCATTCAGACACAGCATATTTCCTTTAAACAATAAAAATTCTTCAGTATTTTTCTCCCAACGTAATGCTTTTTCTTCAACAACTTCAATCTTAGCACCAACTTAAGACTAATTTAATCTCCAAAAATACACAAAGCCCGCCAGGAGAGGACTTAATTGCTAGAAAAGTAGTAGAGACTTTTTTACTTCTTAATTGTTCTTTCATTTTTTATTACCTTGCCTCAGCTCATGCCATTCTTTCTCTCATGCTGATTTACAGGATTTGAAAAGGAAGCTAAAAGAACATATTCTGAAGGCTGGAAATGTGGAACCTGCTGATTTTATAGAGGAAAAATCAAAACATTTAGATATCTGTCTGTTGACTGTTTAAGGGAGTGCTGTCAAAATAAGAGTCAGTCCGGCACTCTGGGAAAGAACTTTCCATTGTTTTGGTTTCCTAATATTATTTGGAAAAAAAGAAAATCACTTCTTTTCTGAAAGTTATAGGCCAAGCTGGATTCTCTGATGCTATTGTCTTGTCCTGGTCTAGGACTAGACAGCACCATGGTGCTGCCGTGTGGTGTTCAACAGCCCTTAGCAAACGTCCTAATATCTGTACTCCTCCCTCCCTGCCCATACACATTTGGCTCCCTTCGGCTTATCACCTAGCAGCTGTTTCAGCATCCTGCTGTCATCCATCCTCCACGTGTATCCAGCCCAGTGGAGCTACATTTAAGTGAGCAGGGCGCCATTGCAGGGAGTTTGGCTGCTTGCCGGGACTTCATTATTAGTGATCCTTCCTTACCGTTCATGTTTCATAGGCTCTTGGGTGACACTGAATCAGATTACCAGGAAACTCAGTGGAGAGTTTGCAGCAAGCCCACGTTTCACTGCTTCCACTCTGTAGGCTTCAAGTTTGACTGATGGCAAGCACGTGCTCTCCATAAAGCAAACGTGTGTGCAGATATCCTGGTATTTCAAATTCTGTGAACTAAAATGTCTTGGCAAGGGTAATGATGAGTGCACCTGCTCAGCAGAAGAAAAATATCTCTTCACAATCATGAACAACATTAAGTTAAACTCCTATAACATTGATATTTACTTTCCAAGAAAAACTAGAAGTACTAGGACCTACCCTCTCCATGTCAACCAAACAACTATTTTCCAGTCCTTTAATTTACCAACCAAGAAGTCTGCATGTTAGTAGAGCTTAATCTTATTTAAAGTTTAAGCTGCAACTTAGTAGTGCCTTAACCTACATAAAAGTTTAAGCTCTTCAGCAAAATTAGGGAAAAGCTTGGCAGAATATAAACTTAAACAGAAATATATTCTGAATTCATTTCCCATTTTTCATACAAATGAAAATGAGGATCAAATAAGCAGGAATAGAAGCTTTGAAGTGCCTTATTTCTCGAAATTTTGAACCTGTAGGGAAGAAAGATGCATAAATTAAGATTATAATCTAGTCTCCTAATCTAGCTTGCCGAGTAGTCACCTGCTAGGTGGCGCGAAGTGACAGAATTTGAATAATGTTAAATATGAAAAATATTTTGGCATTATCTACTCTAACTTTCTCACATTTCAAATGGGAAAAATGCTAAGCAATATATTAAGTGTCACACAGTTATTAGCAGACTTGGGGCTACAATTCTTTTCACTCTACCTTACCACTGAAGGGATGTGTCCTTTTGTTTGAGATAGAAAAATCTTCATATTCACCTCCCATCATCCAACCCCTGCCCCTCAAAAAACAAACCTTTCTGTTTTTCACCACAGTGCCACATTCTCTCTGCCCTGAGAGGCTTTGTCTTATATAAACTAGAGGGAACAGCCCATGAATGTTACTTTTCCATTGTGCTTGTCTGGATCACTCAGTGAACCATAAAAACGATTTGTTGGCTGAGCCCCAGAAGACTCCACCAGCCTTTGTGCTTTCCTTCAAGAGTCACATGGGGCAAATGTAGCAAGAGGTGCATGGTGTAAGACAAAAAGCACAGCTTTTATCTATATTCACACACTGACAAAACCTGTGTTGTATAAATGTAGATATAGCGATGTAGATATAGGTAGAGCTGTGTAGATATAGAAATAGACAAAGCAAAATGCAGTATCATTTTTAATGGCGAATTAACAGTTTTCCCTCTAAAGGCAAGAATACCTAAAGGAATTCCAATATCTAAAATATATAATATTTTCAGGAGAAATTGTTTGACACATTTAGACTGGAAAAGAAAATCAAAGGAATAAATATTTGAAGTGATGAAACTCTACCTTATAAACACATGTAAATAAACTGATAAACTATTACCGAATATAAAATAATTTTAATTACATGTCTGAGTAAAAATATAATAGGCAAAACAACCTATTAAATATATGAAAACAACCTATATAAAACAACCTATATAAAAACAACCATCTGGAAAACGTAATGAAAGAAAATAGGCCATTTATAGCAGTAACAGAGTAAGATGAACTTCCTTTGGAAAATCTCAACAGGAAAAGTAGAAGATATCAATAAAAATGAAATGGAAGACTTAAAAGAATACTTTAATAGAAAGGCATGCATTTTCCTTGGCTTAGTTTTATAAAGTTATCAGTTTTCTATAAATAAATCATAAATTTAGTGCAGCATTAATAACAAAAACCAAAATGATATTTATTTGCAACCAAACAAGCTAATTATAGGGTTTATTTGGAATAAAAATCTTGGCAAGAATTGCCGGGAAGTTTCTTAAAAAGATGAATAATGGGTAGGAAATAGCCCTGTAAGATATTTCAATATGTATATAGTTTTAGAAACTAAAGCAACTGGGTATTTATGCATAAGAATACAGAGAGCTCAGTGGGATAGCAGACAGAACTCAGAAACAGATGCCCAAACAGGAATTTAGTTTGTAATAAAGGTAACCTCCATTTCCTGAAGAAATGATTCATTCTTGAATAAATAGATTTGGGGAAACTTGCCAATGTGGGGACCTGGATTTGGTCACCCCAAGATATGTCTCTTTGGCATCAGAATTATTTGAGGCTGATTGCTTTTGATAAACTGGGACAGGGGAGGAGGCTCTGAGGAATGGAACTTGCCCTTTGTTAGGACACTTACATTTGTAAGGTAAATCTCTATCTGTAAAAGGTGCCTCCCTCTCTGTACCAGGAAGAAGAAAGGAGATGACCTTCTCTCTAGAAACTCTTAATCAATACCAAAGGCAAGGACTTAAATCTGCATTTTATTGTGCTTCTCTGGTAACCTCCTGTAACTGACTTCCCTCCCCCTCCCAACTTGGGCATTTCTGTAAAGATTAAGCATCTTTCTTTGGGCTGGGAACCCATTGCGGCTCATCTGTGACCCGCCCCCCCCCCCCCCCCCCGCCAGCCCGAGGCAACACACCTGCCACCCCGCGGCGTTCACTGAGACAGCAGACCTATCTGCCTCCATCAAGCGCTGTGCTGACAGAGCAGCCTCATGACTGTTGTAAAAGGGACATTTCAATCACATGTGAAACACCCTGTTTGGGGGTATATAACCACTCTGTGCACCCCACTTCTTCGGTCCCCTTTCTTCTTTCGGGAAGAAAGGCCCCGGGCCATGGTTCCTCATAAACCTTTGTTTAATTTTCTCTTGCTATTCTGTCTCATGTGAATTTAATCCATTCTCCAGCCAGACGAACCCCCATTTGGGGAGAGGAAATGTCCTCCTCCCCCACACCATCCACCTGAAAGAAAAACACAATAATAAATTTGAATTCCATATCACCCCTTAGTGCAAAATAAATTTCAAGTGAATAAAATGGAAAAAAAATAAGTGATAAAAATATTATGATAAAATTGGAATTTTTTTCACAATGTTAGAGTGGGGAAATCTTTTCAAAATATAATACAAAATTAAGAAGTCTTAAAATACAGATAAATTTGACTACACAAACCTTTTTAAATTCTTGCATGAAAAGTATGATTTTACTTTTTATTTGGAAATGATGCATATGTCATTAGTAACTGGATATTTCTGGAAAGGCTGGAGTTACAGAGAGAGAGCATTGGGAGCAGACACATTCCCTGTTAACCTTTGGTGTTATTTGAATTTTTCACTGTATACATATAATGCCTACTAATAAGAACAGTACAAACAAATAGGCTCTCAAGGACAGAAAAGGCATGATAGAGAAAGTGCTGTGCTGTTTATTCCCTCGGTCTTCACTGAGCAGGTTTTAAACCTTGAGGCACGAATGCTATCTGTATATGAATGAGCCTTATGAAAGAGTTAAGTCTACAGGCATTTCCTTGGAAGTACAACATAAAAAAGCTTATGTTGAGAGGAAGGGAGAAGAGAGCAACCTAATGACCATAAATCACTGTCTTAAAAAATATGCCATAGATGACTTACTACATTTTCCCACTTGTACTCAGGTCTTTTCAGTATTATAGGAGAGAAATTCTTTTATTCACTCAGCAAGTATTTATGGAGAGGTTGTGCGAGCTAATTACGGTTCCAGGTGCTTGAGATACAGTGAATAAAAAAGACCAAATCCCCACCTTGCAGCTAAGGGGAGCTACAATCAGCCTTCCACAGTGGTCACCTATAGCCGGTGCCAGAAGCATGACCCTTGGCATTCTAGCCTTAGAGCATTGTAGGATGCACTTGGAAGCAATACTCTGGAAAATGTGGGTGCGTAATTTCTTCTTCTAACTTGATTGTGAAAGTGAATTGGCTGAAAGATGATATTCAGAAGAGTATTTTGGCTGACCACATTTGATGTGTGATACATGATATCAATAAGCAGAAGTCAAATCATTTTTCAAAGTACAACCTAATAGGCTTCAAATAATTACATTTTATTTCTGTATAGGACTTCACAACTTTAAAATACTTTCACATATTGTTCATATTTGCTCCTAACAACTCAACCATAGGAAGGAAGCCAGAGCATGTTTCTCACCCCAGTTGATAGATGGAAATGTGAGGCTCATAAGGTTGTAAATTTTCAAAGTTTAGTTGCCTGGTAAGTGGCAGGTCTTAAATGAGCTCCCAGGTTTTTAAAATCTTAGTTCAGTTTTTAGGAGCACATTACTTTTTAGGAAATACAGAAAAAGTCCTACAGCAGTCTGACGTAGGAACAATTCATAGGGTCATAAAGTTTCACTGACAGCACAAAGATGATAGACACTTCTAGTCTTTGCTAATATAAAGAAAGGCAATTTTAAAAAAACCTATACATACAGTGTCATTAAGAATGCCAAAGATGCAAATATTTTGCATTAACATAACAATAAAAGAGATTAGTCTTCCACATTTTCTATGTTTACTCTCTGTAGAATTGGAAGAATGTATAATGTTAGCTTCCATCTCTTTTAGTATTTGTTTTTATATGAAACATAACTCCAGGAATCTTAATGAATAATGTAATCTTCACTTACAATAATCGTTTAAAAACTATATCAAGTATACTAAATTACTTATGCATTTTTAGCAGATAGTATCCAAATTGAATTGAAAAACATGACCCACTGCTCCTACTGAAGTATCTAGAAATGCTTGGCTAGTCATTAGGTATAGTCCTTTAAAAATACTCTGAAAAATACAATGGAATTGTGACTATGATTTCAGATATGTGACAATCATCACAAATCCGTTTGAGATGAGACTTGTTTTCCTAACACTTTTCCAAAATAGTGACAGTGAAAACATCATCTTAGAAAAGGTGGCAAAATGAAGACATATTAAATGTATTTAATATGAAATCAGAGAGTCAGTATCAAACAAATGCATACACTTATACAAATCATATAGTCCTTACTGATTGATGACCAAAGTAGGGTCCAGATTGTACAAAACCTGGTATGTCAAGAGATTCTTCGAGTGATGTTGTCATATTCTCTATCCTGACCATTTCTTCCATATATTTCCTCTATGTAAACAGTATCATTTAGAATATACCCTGGATATTCCCAAGCAATTCTCTGGTTAATCCACAAAGTTGAGAATATAACTCCAGTGTGTTGTTGCAAAGAGACATTGACCAAAGGAAGGAGTGGAGTCCTAAATCCAGCCTCAGCCCAGACGCCGAATAATGGCCCTCCCATGATTGGGCCTGGAGCTTGTCAATCCAGAGGAAGGAGCTTCTTCTTTTTAAAACGTATCAGTGAAAGGAAGGTCACCCTTTTTAATTTTTATTTTATTTTGTTTTTGTAATTCATACCAAACCAGTGTTCTCTTTTAGTTGCTGTTCTGGTTGAGACGTTAGTAAAATTGAGAGCCAGTGAAAACAGAGTTATTTTTTTTAAGTCACAGTAAGACTTTTGAAGAAGCAAAAAATTTCACAATAAAAAACAAAAATCACTCCAAGTTATGTAAAAACTGAACACATTCTCCAGCAGTTCTTAAGATAAGCCAAGTTGGGACAGTGCTAAAAATTAAAATTGAGCTGAAGCAGTCTGTATTGTCCTAGAAGCATAGACCTACAGAACTTTAGCTTTGAAAGGGCTAACTCATGTTTAGTTTAAGCCTGCAAACTAGCCATTCACAGAGAACACACAGACCTTGTTAACCAGAACCATTATGTAGAAACATCCAATAACATATAAACAAGGATTAAAAACCGGAAGACTATGCTTACTCTGCTATTACTTCCCTCACCGGGAAAAGTGTAGTAATCTAATGGACTGATGGCCTCTGTATCAAAGCCTGTATTATTTAAATGAAGACTAAGCAATATTAAAGAATTAGGAAGTGGAAGAGCATGGAGAATATATCCAAGGAAGAACAGCATGTATGATGGAAAGAGCATGTTCCTAGGAATCTGGAGAACATGATCAGTTTCCGGCTCTGCCAACAATGGTCTGCCTGTGAAGTCTGCATTCCTAAACTTGAGTGCCTTAACTATACAAGGAAGGGGTTGGATTAGATAATTTGTAAGGACCTTGCCAATCCTAAAGATCTATGATTTGGTGAAATTGGCAATTATCACCATAAAGATGGCATCACTGGCTGCCTCAGAAGGTTAAGAATGCAGAGATAAGCAGCCATCCTCATAGAGGAGACAGAACTTGTCTTCTTGCCAGAAAACTGGGAAGTGAAGACTTCAGTGTATACAAAAGCCCTTGGGGACATGGAGGTTTTGAAGACAGAACAGAAGTTTCAAAGTCAAAGAGAACTGAGTTTGATTTTGGTTCTTCCATTCACTCCTGTCTGGTATACATCAAATAATCTAACATTTCAGAATCCCAATTTTCTCATAGGTAATAGGAGTAAAGGACTCCATCTTGCAGAATTGTTGGGCTTGGATGGAAAGGGTTGGCCAATACAGGCTTTTCATTCTGCTCTAATAGAAAACAAGCTTCTTGAGGGCAGAGACTGACATAAAGATCTTTGAAGCCCTAATATGCTGACAAGTAATTAACACTCTGTAGTTGTTTTACTGTAAGTGTTAGGTTCATTGAGTAATCAATTATGCAATCAGCAGCTAGTGACCCAAGGATAAACTGTCATCGGGGTTGTTCTCTAAAGACAATTGATGGAATCACAATCTCTTTTGGATGGTATACAACACCATTAGCATCAGCTTCTGCATAAAACAGCAATGGCCAAACTTTGAGAATTAAAGCTATCACCTTAACAATGAAACGAGGTTTAAATTATGTTCAGATGTTCTGTTTCAGAGCTGAGGGAAAAGTTTCATGTTTTAAAAATGTGTCCTTTTTAAAGCATAAGGACAAACACTAGTGATTAAAATACCAGCTCTTTGCTATTTAGAAAATTAGAGTATCTGAACTTCTCTTTTACAGAAGTTTCCAAATACAAGGGCTTATATTTCTATAATTCAGAGTATTGAGCACATTCTCATTGACAAGCAACAAACCCCCCCAAAAGTGGAAAATAGACATGGTATTCATAAATGTGCTAATTACCTCTTTACACTTAGATATCCATTAAGTAAAATACGTAGATGCTACTGTGTATTTATAGATAAATCTGTTTATATGAGAATGGTCAAATACACCAAGCTTCTGTTCTTTATATATATTTCAGCCTATTAAAGTACAAGTATAAAGTGTACTTGAATATTAAATGAGTGAGATATATAATACAATGAATCCGTTACAAATTACTGTGAGACCTACACATTTTGAAAAGATTAGTGGGGTATCAAGTTGGGAAGGCTTGTTAGTGTGTATGTTCATGTGAATGGGAGTTTTTGTATTAGTTCTGTTTGTTTCAAGATAAACATAATTTGAACATACTAAAATAAATTTTATTTCTTAGGAAATTGATACCTTATTGATTTTAATTGACCCAAATTATTCATGCAACTATTTTAGGACATGGGAGATTTGGGACAGACATTGGTTACACAAACAATTATTTTAATACTTTACACAATTTGTAAGGACTTTTTCTTTATATTATTAATATGGAAATTTAATTATTTCCTTTTCAGACTTTCACATATGATGCTTCATAATATTTCTTACATCTAGTGAATAATGTAATTTCATTTCCCTGAATGGGAATAATCATGTTTTATTTGATTTTGAAATTTGTATGATCCTGAGTTGAGAAATTATAAATTCCAAGAATAGTTGGTCTAAGAAATTTCTTATGAAGTCCTTATAAATTTGCATGTGTGCTAGTCGTTCATAATCTAGCCTCAATTGCTTCACTCCTTGTAGTAGAAGAGACCGACAAATAGAACTAGAGACAAAAGAGATCAATATACAATCATATTGGAGATGCAACAATTCCTCTCTGCAACTGGTAGAATAAACACACAGACAGTAAGAGAATAATTGGGGAATAGTAAGAAAAACTTTATGCCAATAAATTAGACAATTTAAATGAAATGGAGAAGTTCTTGAAAAACACAATTTGCCAAAATTGATATAAGTTGAAATCAATATCCAAGTATTATATCTATTAAAGAAATTGAATTCTTATTCAATAGCTTTCCACAAAGAAAAATCCAGGACAAGATGTATAAGAGAATTTCATTAATCATGTTTACGAGAAATAGTACAAATCATAGATAAATCTTCTCCGAAGATAGAGAGGAGGGAATAATTTATAACTCACTTGATGAATCCAGCAAAACTCTGATATTAAAGACATTATATGAGGAAAAATCAGAGAAAAATAGCTTTCATGAACATAGATACAAAATTCTTAACAAAAACTGAGCAAACTGAATTCAACTACACGTAAAAAAGTAACATATCATGACCAGGTAGGGTAAAGTCAGGAATGTGAGGTTGGTTTAACATTTTTAAATCAATCATGATTTATCACATTAAAGTATAACACAGATAATTAAAATACATACAAAGAAAAAAATTTGAAAAAGATCAACACCTATTCATGATAAAAGTTTTAAAAATTCTCAGTATCTAGAGTTAGAAGGGAACTTTCTCAATCTGAAAAAATGACTTCTATAAAAAATCTACAGCTGGCATCACAATTAATGGCAAACATTGAGCATTTCCCTCTTAAACAAAAAAGAAGACAAGGAAATCTGCTAGGTACTCACCTCTTTTATTCAACATTGTACCAAAAATCCTAACAAATGCAATAAGGCAAGATAAAGAATAGTTAAAAGCATCAAGATTGAGGAGAAAAAAATAAAGCCGCAGTTGTATGTTTGAAAATCATTTGGAATATACAAAATAAGTAGTAGAAATAACACATGAAAGTGGGAAAATTACAAGATACAAGATTAGCATAAAATTGATATTTCTGTATATAACCAATAAAAATTTGAAAATAAAATTTAAATAATAGCACTTACCATAGCACCAAAATACATAAGAATAACTAAGAATAAACCTAATGCAGATGTGCAACATCTCTATGCTGAAAACCGCAAAACATTTCCAAGAGAAATTAAAGAAGTTATGAATAAAAGGAGAGATATACCATGTTTATGGATTGCAAGACTTGATGTTTTAAAATATCCATTCTCCCTAAATTGACATATAGATTCAATGCAAGCACAACCAAAATCCCAGTAGATTTTTAAAAAGAAAATTAGTAAGCTTATTCTAACATTGATATAAAAATACAAAGGATCTAAAGGAATCTGTCTTGACATTTAAAAACACCAGGTCAGAGTTGGATGACTTACACGTCTTGATTTCAGGACTGATGGTGAAGCTACTGCCTGCCTCAGTGTTGGATCTGTCTAAGGACAAACACATGGGTCAATGGACCAGCATAGGGAGTCTTGACACACACATTTATTGTCACTTGGTTATTTACAGAAAAGTAGTAAGTCAATTCAAAAGGGAAAAGAAGGAGTGTGTGTTACGTTTATATGTTTATATGTGTTAATGGGTTTAACAAATGTTGTTAAAACAACTGGATATTTATGTTGAAAAAAATAGCAAAGAAATAACCTCAACCCCTTCCTTAGTTCCTAAGTCAAAATTAATTTGAAATAGGTCATAGACTTGACCATAAAACCAGAAATACACAAGCTGGAAGAAAATTGGAGGCTATCTTCATGATTGTGGTAAAGTGTTTCTTAGAACACACACACACACAAGGTCAATTGACCTTATCAAAACTAATAATTACTGCTCATAATGTATACCATTAAGAAAATGAACTGGCAAGCTACAAACTGAAAGTATGTGCATCTAGTATATATAAAGAACTTCTACAATGCAATGATAAAAAGACAACCCGATTAAACATATGCAAATTAGTTGAAAATAAATGAAAAATAAGATATATGAATATTCAATATACATATGAAAAGATGTGCTACAGCTACTAAGCTGTTAGAGAAATACAAATTGAAACCCCAATATGATACCATTTTTCGTCTGCTGGAATGTCTGATATCAACAAGATTCACAATGCTGACAAGAAAGTGAAGCAACTGGAACTCTCATACGTTGCCGAGGAGAGTGTAAACGGTACCAGAACTTTAGAGAACTGTTTAGTATTTTCTTTCAAAATTACACATGCCTCTTTTGCATGGCGAAATAAGCCAGACAGAGAAAGACAAACACTGTATTATTTCACTCATATGTGGAATATAAACAAACTTACAGACAAAGAGAACAATTTAGTGGTTGCTAGGAGGAAGGATGGTGGAGGGTGGGTACAAGGGATGAAGGGGCACACTTATATGGTGTCTGACAAATGTTAACACAAAACTGAAATTTCACAAAATTAAGAAAATTTCTAATAATCACTGTTAGCTTTCTTTTGAGTTTAAAAGTACAGCTTATAACTATAAAAAATATTACACCTGCCTCCACAAAGAGATGAAACAATTCCACTTCAAGGTGTCTAACATGTGTCCACAAAAACTGATTTGTAGATAATGTTCATAGCAGGCTTATGCCTAATTGTCCCAATCTGGAAATAACCCAAATATCCGTCAATAGGAGTATGGATAAATACAACGAAATGTATTTGTACTAAGGAATACCTGTCAGCAATAAATTGAAATACGGTAATGATATATTCGACAACACAGGTGAACTTCTAAAATACTATATTGCACAAAAGAAACCAAGCACAAAGAATACAGTCTTCATGATTCTATTTATATACAGCACAAAAACAAGAAACATATAACAATGAAATCAGAAGGTCGTTGCTTCTGAGGCAGGAGGGAGCATTTATTTACAAGAAATATGAGGGAACTTTGTATGGTGATAGAAATGTTCAGTATCTTAACCAAAGTAGTTGTTACACGTGGATAACCAATTGTAAAAACTCAATTACTAAAGAAATTATGTATGTAAATTGCATGTGAACAATTTAAAACTATATATCAAACGAAAATACCTGTTTGATTTTTTTGAGGAAGATTAGCCTTGAGCTAACATCCCCTGCCAATCCTCCTCTTTTTGCTGAGGAAGACTGGCCCTGAGCTAACATCTGTGCCCATCTTCCCCTACTTTATATGTGGGATACCTACCACAGCATGGCTTGACAAGCAGCGCCACGTCCACACCCGGGATCCCAAACTGCCAACCCCAGGCCACCGAAGCAGAACGTGGGAACTTAACCATTGCGTCACTGGCCGGACCCTGAAAATACCTGTATTGATTCTTTGTTGCCTATAGGATAAATTTCAAATATCTTAAAACACATACATGTTTTTCATTGTCTTCTTTCTCACCTGTTTCTCTACTTACTTATGCTTCATCACCTCCAGTGATACTGATCCATCGCACTTCAAATTCCCCAGCGTGGCATCCGTCGCAAGCCTTCACACCAGTGCACATGCTGTCCCCTTTATCTGGATTTCCCTCCATCTCTTAACTTCTCTGAAATAAGTTTTACTGATCCTCAGAACTCAGCACATATTTCATTTTGTTGGAGAAGCTTTCTCCAAACTTGCGAGTTCTGTAGAGCCCCTACTATGTGCTATCAGAGTAGCAATTCTTTTACAGCACTTGTTAACTGTTTTGTTGTTGTCTATTTGACACCCTAAACAGAAGGAACTCCAGTTCAACCCAATCTTTCTTTCAAACTTACTACTTTCAAACGTTTGATTTATCTCTAAAAAATAACAATGAAGTGTTTCTATAGAGATCCTATGGAACTTATTTTAATCATATAAATTACTTGCAATTAGTTTATATAAAAATGATGATGATGATAACAATAGCAAACATTAGCAGTTATTGAGTGATTATTGAGATACTGATCTACTTATATTGCATTTAATTTAATAGACACAACAACCTATGTGGAAGTGACTATTACTATACCCAGCCTACAGATTAAGAAAAGGAGATGAAGCGTTTAACATGTCCAAATACTAGAATTGGGTAATTTGAAAAGCATTTGTATGAGAAGCCATTTTTTTCATAAGAATTTAAAAATGAAAATGAATCCAGATTGAAACATCACAAATTATAAATCAGTTTTAGTCTGACTCAGTTTCCAAAAGAGAATTAATAAGCAATCTATTCTCTCTATATATTGCAAATATATGTAAAGAATAATCAGTCTGTTTAATTTCTATTTTGACCAGATTGTTGAATGTCCATCCAATGTATCTCATTAATAAAATTCAACAAATTCATAACTGTTTCTCTACTAGTACATGTGCTATTGTGTATGACATCAATGAATATAGCAATTGCCATGATGTAATGTCATGCCATGTTTGTTAGAAAACTTGTTTGTCAACAGAAAAGACAGAAGGAGAATATTACGAAAAATTCCCCAGAATTTCCTGCCTATCCTCATCAACATGAAAATCAAAACAGCAGCTTTCACCACTAGCATATTCCAGTAATATGTTTAATTTTGCCTATGTCAAAATGCTATGTGTCATCTCCTAAAAGATGTTTTTATCGCACTTTAAGGGTTAGAAACACGACTCACAGTATATCTTTGTTTTTAAATACCACACACACATACATGATTATTAGTCTTTCCTTGGCTGAACCTCTGTGCTGCAAGGTTTTTAAAAAAATTATTTCCTGCAAACCAGGGGTCGAAAACCATTCTTGGTGCCAGCCCCATGGTGTAGTGGTTAAGGCCAGTGTGCTCCGCTTCTGTAGCCCAGGTACACAGGTTCAGATCCCGGGCACGGACCTACACTACTTGCCAAGCCATTCTGTGCTGCATCCCACATTCAAAATAGAGGAAGATTGACACAGATGTTAGCTTAGGACTAATCTTCCTCAAGCAAAAAATAAAGAGAAGATGGGCAATAGATGTTAGCTGAGAGCAAATCTTCCTCACCAAAAAAACCCAAATTAACTCAGACGATAATCTCCAAATGGCATCTTAACTGACTTTATTGAACTGCATTCAACTCGTATTTACTAATTGAAGTGGTATTTATTGAGTTCTTCTAGTGACTTCAGGTTAGGGCAATAAACATGAACAAGAGCTGTCTCGTAATGGAGTACGTATATAATGAAGCTAAGCAAAATATATAAATGTGTTTACTAAATAAATGCCAAAGAAATAGTGTTTAAAACAGTGTTGGGGCCCAGGGCAGGTCACCCTAAAATATCCCACAATGGCATACTGATTATTTTGAGTTAAAGTTATTTGAGAAGTAAAAAGGGCATTTTAACCCTCCTGACTCTGTTGCCCCGAAAGCAGGAAATACATCTCGCGTATGAAGGGTACTCTGTCTGCATCCTCATCTCCAGAGCCAGGGGATTCTGGGCCAAGAAGCCTGCATAAGCAAACGTTGTTAATTTACTATCTCAAACCGAAACAGTGTTTAAACTCCTCACTAATTACATACTCAGCATGGAAGTTTCTTTGTCCCGTCATTCCTCAGAAATTTATTGTTTCTTTGTGTAACAGATATATATACTGCCTGTTTGTTTACTCTCCGAGTATCATTTCTCTACGATCTTCAATATGTATGTATTAAACTGGGTTTTCTCCTGTTAATCTGGTCTGGAGTCATTTTTATCATGAGTTTAGCCATAAGAGCATAAAAAGGGTAGAAGGGGAATTTCCCCCTCCTGCACCGTAGGAAAGAGAAGAATTCAAAGGAGAATTAACTTTGTCTAGTGAGGAGGGTAAACAGTGTCATATGGATCTAGAGGGAGCTTTATCTTCTTAACTAAATTTTTCCTCTGGAATGATAGTTACAAAATTTGTGCTCTGAGTGTTGGTCTTCCATGGTAATTGATACTCTTCCTCATAAAGCTTTTATTTTAAGAATGCGTATATTATTGTTTTGCGTAAGGGAACTTGAAGACCTGAGAAAAACGTATTCATTTAAAGGCATCCTCAAAAAGCCAAAAATACTAAATAAAACACAGAGCCAATAAAACCCAGAAGATCATCCTAAAAGAGCCCTAGCTCCTCTCTATAGACATGCGCCTCACTTTGGGAAATTGTTAGAACTCAACCTGAAATCGCACAGAAAGAAGCAACAGTTGGTTCTCACTTCCAAGTGGAGCATTACTCTGAGTGTTTCCTTTCTTAGTTCCCAAATTTAATTTCTCCTTAGCTGATATTTGAATCCAACATCACAGACTAAATATGCTGGGCAGTTTTATGACTACAACTTTTAGATACAAAATCCTTCATCATGTACTTAAAAGGATTTTTAAAGGACCATGTCTCATCTATTTTTGATTTCCTGGAAAAAAAATAACAAATGTATTGCTAGCAACTGGTATGCACTTAGCAAAATGTTTTGTTTTCTTAATTAAAATAGACAGTTATAAAGAATTCAGAGAAAGTGTTTCTTTTTGTTCTAATTGTTATGCCTTAAATTTTGTAAGAAAATTACAAAAACGACAAAAAGTATTGCAATAAAGTCTCAGTAAACTCTATTTTTAACCAATTTGAAGTCTCTTTAAAAAAAGGTTTATTTCTACATCATCGTTTATTCCTTCTTCATGCTGAGTACACTTTACTAAAGCCACTAAGTTGTTTCTATTTCTCTAAAATATTCAGATCTTCCTTTGTTGTTGAAAGGTGAAAGAAATTAAATGAAAGATTAAGGAATGCTTCCTGCCTTACTCATGCTAATTTTTTTTTCTTAAAGGATTCAAGGCAGGCTGTATATATGCTTTTACTCAGCTTCCATGGCACAATTCCAGTCAACTCCCTCAGTGTATGTGAGGTCCCACCATGTGATACCATTTCAGTCCCACAGCATTGATCTACTAGATTTGTAATCCTGAATTCATGGACTGTCTTTCAGGGAAATTTTGATGGCTCAGAGAGTTACGTTATTT
The DNA here is from genome assembly GCF_041296235.1 of Equus asinus. Taxonomy (NCBI): domain Eukaryota; kingdom Metazoa; phylum Chordata; class Mammalia; order Perissodactyla; family Equidae; genus Equus; species Equus asinus. The sequence continues at coordinate 34,579,689 of NC_091800.1, read as the reverse complement.
CATCATTTTCCTCAGTACCAATTTTTATCATAAGAAGCATGTGTTTCACTAATCTCCTGCTGTTACATCTGACTCGCCTGTGGGGGTAGTATTTGCTTATTGCTTATGAAGTATAGCAAGATTCAAACAGCTCTTCATTCTTCCCAATTAAAAATAAAAGCCACCTTACTTTTAATACAATGATGTCCTAAGGGAAATGCATATTGTCTTTAAATTGAAACTTCTTAGAATGCTTGGATAGACATTAGTGAAAACTACATGCAGTTCTGCATTATGAGCACAGTGTCTTATGATAAATTTCCAGCTGTGTTGTTTTTTTCTTTTAAATCAGTTAAATATAGCTGTCTTTGTGTTTCTGACTTTTTGAGTCTTCAAAGGCTATAATTTGGAGTTTCAGATAAGCTTTTAATGTGTTTAATTTAGTTAGTAATCTGAATTTCTGTTGGATTCTTCAATTACAATGCAATGATGGGGTCATCAAGCAAAGCTGCATTTAGTCTCCATCTAAGAGGTTTGAAGAAATTTCTTGGAAATTAATACCTGGGTTAATAACTATGATGTTGCCATATATGCACTATCTATTAATGCAATTTGACGACTTTTTACTGTTTCTGTGATTACTTGCGACTTATATAGCAATACATTCAAAGTACAAACAGACATTTCAAGGATAAGGAATCAAAATATGAGAAGTGTGTATCTGGAATCCTTCATTTATTTTTAACTGAAATTAGAGAAAGCTGCAGCTGTTTCACTTCCTTTTGTTTGTAACTCACACATATATATTTAATTTTTGCACAATATTAGTTTTATATGCATATATTTTCCTACGACTTAAAGTCTGCTACTGTAACAGTTTCTTCCCTTACAATTAGTTTATATTTAAAGGTAAATATAGAATTGCTAAAAATTCTTATTAAGACCAGGTATATTTTTTGCAAATTTTACTTTTGTGAATCTTTAAAAACAATTTTATGTTATTTCTCTACAATCATATAAGTGTGGTCTGTCCTAAAAAATCTTATTTATACATATCATTTGGCTTCCTAGGGCACTTTAACACAATGGGAAGAAATGCAGCCTTCAGGTTCAAGTAGACAGGGGTTTATACTTTGGGTCTGGCTCTTCCTAGGTGAGTGTTCCTTCATCCAAACCTGAGAATTCTTCACTCGTAAAGCTTGAAATTTTAGATAATGCACTCATATACTATCACAGGACTACGTTGTATCTGTATTACAGTAGCAGATATAAAATTGGAGATTTTTGACCAGAAATCCTCTTCTACCACTTTTTAAATGCATGATCTTGGTCTCAGGCTCTCTGAGTCTCAGTTTCCTCACCTGTTAAATATGTATGTAAATGTTTACCTTAAAGTGCTTTAGAAACGAAAGAAGTAAAACAAGTAGCACCAATGGCAGAGTATAGTAGATGTTCAGTAAAAGAGAACTATTTTCATAAAACCGTACTTGTATTCTTTTCCTGAACAATAATAATCTTTAAACTCCAGGAGCTCAGAGCCTCTGATCCACTCTATATAGGAAACAATCATAACTCTTTGTGTTCTAAACAAATAATTTCACTGTTTTACTTTTATCCCTTCAATAAACTTGATAAGGGTCTTATTCTAGGATTTCTCACAATATCTAGAACAGAACGTGGTTCTAGCAGGAGTTCAATTAACTCTTTATTTACCGAATGAATTGACTCTGATAAAGGCAATTTAAACTTAACAAATAGAAATGGCAAGTAATAGGATATATTGGAGTATATGAGGAAGCCATTTGATGTAAATCAATTCTGCCTGACTTTGTTTTTCCAAAAGGGCCTGACATGGCCGTTCAGCATGCATTGTTTATCTGCTTAAGCATTTGCTATGTCCCAAAGACAAGAACAAATGGCCTTAAGATAAAGGTGCAACTTCCCCCCACAGTGGCATTTCCTTAAGGATAAGCATCTTTCCTTAGGCTAGGAAGTGATTGCCGTGCTCACCTGTGACCACCCAGATCAAGACAATAGACCTGCCACCCTGCTGTGTCCACCGAGACAGCAGACCTACTACCTGCAGTGTCCATCAATTGCTGTGCTGACAGAGCAGTCTCGTAACTATTGTAAAAGGGACATTTCAATCATATGTGAAACATCCTCTTTGGGGGTATATAACCACTCTGTACACCCCACTTCTTTGGTGCCCTTTCTTCCTTCAGGAAGGGCTATGGCCCTCACGTTTTGGCTCAGAATAAACTCACCTACATTTTCATTTATAGATTGGTTATAGATTCTTTCCATGGACAAACTTTAAATGTTTTACTTTGATTTTGGGAATATGCAATTGTGTCAAGGTCCGTCCTCAAAACCATCCTTTGGCCTATGGCTCCATGATTTTCTAGAAGGACTCATAGGACTCAGAAAAACTGCTAAACTCATGGTTGTTGTGTATTACAATGAAAGGATACAGACTAAAATCTGCAAAGGGAAAAGTCATATAGGGCAAACACTAGAAGAAAACATGTTCAAGCTTTCAGTGGTATCCTTCTCAGTAGAGTCACAAGAGGACTGCTCAACTCTCCCAGCAACAACATATGGTAAGATGTGTGAAGTGGTGCCAACCACAGAAGCTCACTCAAGCTTCGGTGTCCAGTATTTCATTAGAGGTCAGTCACTGAGGCATTTAGTACCTGCATGACTGACCTTAGCTACTCAGACTCTAGTCTTCTCACACTCCACTCCCTCAGAGGAAAAACAGGTGCTCACCATAAATTACATTTTCAGATAAGCTTACCTGGTCAAGCTGGTAGAGTGTGACTCAATGCCTCAGGCATACACAAACAGGTACTTGCCATAAAACCATGTGGCCTAAGGCATCAGTCATACAAAGTTACTCTTCTCGCGTGGAATATACCAAGGGCCAAGAGATTGTCTCCCAGGAGTCTACTAAAAGCCAATCCTGAAGACAGACTTTTCTTTGAAATGTGCAGAGTTTGAGCAATCCATACCTACTGGGTCAATGCTTTCTTGCTCAGTGATGCGTTCACATAATGGAAAATTTAAAAGTATAAAGGGCATACACTGAAAATGATTTCTCTTACTGTTTCCTCGTCCACCAGTTCCCCTGAACACAGTAAAAAATAATCTTATTTTCTGAAGCTTTTTTTTTTTTTCCGAGATAGGTGTATACACATTCCTCTTTTACATAATATTCTATACAATGTTTGGTACCATATTTTAATTAACAGTATATCTTAGAGATTGTTCCATACTAACACATAAATAGGCAATCTCATTATTTTTGCGACTACATAATTTTCCATTTTGTGATTATAATTTTATTTAACCTATCCTCTATTTATACATATTTACATAGTTTCCAATATTTTAGAAAGAATGATTCAAACGTACAAATGACAAACGTTCAAATGACATTTTGAAAGCATGCAAGTATATCTATAGGATAAATTCTTACAAGTAGAATTTCTGGGTCATATTTGATGTATATTTCCAAGTAGGCTTCCATTAGAGTTTTGCTAATTTGCAATCAACCCAGGTTGTGATTATGATGACATTAAGTCAAAGGTGACAAAGACAAATTATAGATTTCTAAATATCAGCAACACTGTAAAGTATAAATGTGAAGCATCATGTTTCAACGTGAAGCAAGCAAATCTCAGCAAGGACAATTTAATATAGTATTAAGTATCATATTAATATGGATATAGAGAATTAAGGGACAGTGCTTGGATCTTTTTTGTTTTGTTGAATTCTATAAATTTTCTTATATCAGAAAATAAGAGGTAACTATTATAGATGTCTTTGTGATTGAGTTTCCAAGTCTTGATTTCTCACTTACCTTGGATGTGAGTGAATAAATAAAGTAATAACCATATCCAGGTCGGATGACTAGAAATTACTGTGAACTGTAGATTTGCCCATTACCAATTGTTGATATGGTGGCTTCATGAAATTGGATAGTTTCCTGCAAAGAGAGTCTTTGCCTAGAAAGAGAAGATTTTTCTCTAAATGAAGCTAGGGAAAAAACTATTTTGAATATAGTAGAATCACATTTCCAACTAATTTTAGCTAGAGTGTGAAGAAAACATTTCAGGAAGATAAGCTCATACTGTCTTCATTTTGATGATATAGTCTGCCATTTTGTGGGGTCCTATGGTTTTTGTCATGACAATGGATTCTGTTTTTTTCCTTGTCATTGTCATTTCTGACACAAGAACAAGACATCAGAATTTTAATATCATGTATATATTTTCAGTGATTCTGGTTAAGCTAAATTGCCAGCAGGCTACATTATTGTAATTCTCTCTTTGCAAATCTCACAGCTGCAAGGTTTCTTGTTCATGACAAGTTGCATGAACATATTTCTCCTTGTTGGAGCTTCTTCTAGACTGGATGGCTACCTGTGGCATATTTCATGAATTGTAAAGGAAATCATTTAAAGGCTTTTATACTTTGAGATTTTTCCGCTCGGGTGGTTTGTATGTATCAAGTCTTTTGTACCTTACTTAGGATCAGCTTTTTGAATTCTAAAGTGCTTATAAAGCAGGTGTTTTAGTTTTAGTATCTATTTCTATCAGATAGAAGACACAACAGACTTTAACACCTCCAGAGTTAGATATTTAATCAAATTAATTATTATGATTCTCCGCTTTTTTATCTAAAGCATTTGAAAGTGTTTTATTGTTATTGTTTTCACTTGTAGGGAGCCACTTGTTTTTGATTAGTTAGTAGTAGTGGGTAAATTGGAATATGTACTTCCTGCTTGCATACCAACCTAAGACATTTTGCTGAATGTCTCTAAGAAACAAAAAAATTGAGAGTGATGGGTTTTTTCTCTTTTCGAATCACAGAGGAGAAAAACATCTGCTGAAATCATTAATTTCAATCCCAGTTGATAGGAGCATTAAACAAAGGGCTGTATCTTCTCGAGCATCAGCAAACGGGCTTTCTCATCGTGTAAAGGGAAGGAAATTCTTCCTTCATAAGTTCTCTCATTTGTATTTGATACCTTACCTGTGTTCAGGATACATGCTGAACTCTTTTCCAAATCAGTCCTTCCCTCAGGGCTAGATTTACTTATCTGTGTTCTGTTTTGTCTGCCTTTTTAACACTTGTTGGGAACTTTCAGAAGCCCAGATGCAAATCCGCTCCCATCTCCCATTTATCTTGGGAATGTTTTTCTCATCTTTAAAAATGGTGACGATAATAGTGTCTTCGTCCTTTCGGACTGCTAATAATAAAACTACCATAGATTGGATGGATTATTTTTGTTGTTAGTGCAGTGGAGTTGATTCTGACTGCTAGCGACCTGTGGACAGCAGAGGGGAACCCTGCCCAGTCTTTGGGCAGCATCCTCTACCTTCTGGCGCTGTATCATATAATGCTCCACAGCTATTCATAGGGTTCTCATGGCCAATTTTTTCAGAAGTGGGTGGCCAGGTCCCTCTTCCTGGTCTGTCTTTGTCTGGAAGCTGTGCTGAAACCTGTCCACCATGGGTGACCCTGCTGGTATTTGAAATACCAGCGGCCTAGCTTTCAGCATCACAGCAATAGTGTGACAATGGACAGATGGATGGTGTGGTTCCTAGACTGGGAAACAAACCAGGGACTTGGTGGTAAGAGTGCCAAATCTTACCTGCTAGACCACCAAGATGGATTATAAACAACAGAAATTTATTTCTCATGTTTCTGAAAGCTGGGAAGTTCAAGATCAAGACACCAGCAGGTTTGGTGTCAGGTGAAGGTCCACGTCCTGGTTCATAGATGGTTATCTTTTCACTCTGTCCTTACACAGTGGAAGGGACAAGAGAAATCTCTGGGGTCCCTTTTATAAGGCAGCTAATCTCACTCATGAGGGCTCCACTCTAAATGCTCCACCTCCTGATACACTGGAGGTTAGGATTTCAATATATTAATTTTGGGGGGATATAAACATTCAGTTTATAGCAAGCATCAATCATATAAGTATGTCAAAAAATACTGAGAACATAGTAAGCATTTGTAACATAATTATTTTCTTGTTCCATAAGAATTAAATGAAAATATAGTTTGAGTCATTGCATCCAGATCATATTTGTATTGGTATTCTAGTCAATATTGAGTTTCCAGTAATTGACCAAGGGCTACAGTTCTACTTTCTAGGCTGAGAGGTTCTTTGATATCTCTCCTATTGAGCCAGTCAGTCATGCAGACTTCCTGCAGTAGTCATGCAGGAAGCCTGGCATTCAAGGCAAGCTGGAAATGCAGAAAATTTTCTTCTATTTGGAAAAATGGTTCACAGAGTAGCAGGACTTTTTTTGCTTTTGTGGAGGAAAATTTGCCCTGAGCTAACATCTGTGTCAGTCTTCCTCTATTTTGTATGTGGGTCCCCACCGCAGAATGACTGCTGACAAGTAATGTAGATCTGTGCCCTGGAACTGAACCTGGGCCACTGAAGCAGAGCTCTTGGAACTTAACCACTAGGCTACAGGGCTGGCCCTAGGGCTCTTTTTTTTTCCTTAGTGAGAAAAATTTCTTCCATTAGTGGCCAAAGGAAATTTGGGGATTTTTTTGGGGGGGTGGGGGAAAGATTGGCCCTGAGCTAACATCAGCTGCCAATCCTCCTCTTTTTGCTGAGGAGGATTGGCTCTGAGCTAAGATCCATGCCCATCTTCCTTTATTTTATATGTGGGATGCCTGTCACAGCATGGCTTCATAAGCAGTGTGTAGGTCTGCAGCCAGGATCTGAATCAGCAAACCCCAGGCTGCCAGAGCAGAATGTGCAAATTTAACCGCTGTGCCACCAGGCTGGCCTCATTGGGGATTTTTTTAGGAATGAGTTTAACTCTATTCTTTACTGATTTTCCCTTCTAAAGTCTTTAGTGCTTATGTAATATACAGCTTCCCTAAAGATTCAGAATGCTAAGGTAATAAGGATATATAAAGTTTTGATGAAAATAAATATTCAAATAACATTTTTTAAAGACTAAGGGAATGATAGAGTGTTCCAGAGGAGTAAAAGCCTTCTTTTAAATTGGAGTAAGTTCATTTAAGGTCATGTCCACCTGTGAAAATCTATCATTTCATAAATCATATGAGTAAAGTATAATTAATAATAATAAATATTAATAATTAACATGATGTGAGCAAAGCAATTTTTACATCTTTCCCCCCAAAGCGGGACATATAGTGTGCTTATTTGCTGTGTTTGAGATGAGAGAATGGGAATAACATTAGGCAACAGGCCAATCAGGACCTGGCACCTCATTTGGGTTCTTGTAAAGTAGCTACCCTTTCTTGAGCATTCATCACATGCCAAGCACTATGTGGAAAATGTTCCTTAGAACGTTTCATTTGGTTCTTTCAATGCACTTATGAGGTAGGTATAATTACCTACTCATAGTAGAAACATTAAGTGAATTTTCCAGATTTTACAGCAAATAAATTTCAAGGACGGGATTTTAACTAAAATCGATCTGATTCTATAACTAGAGTTCTTAATCACTCCAAAGCATGAGTCAGTGTCCATTTATTTGAATAAATATGGCAAGTCTCTGGTCCATGAACCACATGAAAAACTACAATTTGTCCTTGTCCTTAACATAAAAATATAGGGGCCTCCATAGGTTATCTCTTTCCTTTTAGGAAACTTGATGACCACAGTCTGCTCCTGTCTCCCCTTCAGAGTTTAATCTGTTTGCCAACATTCAACATCTCTTTCCCCAAAGAGTGGTGACCAAGATGTTCTTAGCATTCCCCTTAACTTGCCTAAGTTTATTCAGGTTTTTTCGTGAATACAGGCCCCTGATCACCCTTTTCTTAGAGGATTTACTTTAGAAAACTTATAATTGTAAATTCTTTCTCTGCCCCTTTGAGATGCATCTAAGTTTTCTCCCAGCCCCTTGCTAGTTTTACCAAATACTAACTCAGGGAACACGTTTCTCAAGGACCTGAGCACCATTCCTCTGAAATGCAAGCCTTGAAGGAGGCAGCACTCCTATCTCCCTGTGTCTGTGGGCAGGCAGGAGCCTAACTTAGGCTAGGGACAGGAGACTTAAGACAGGACACTGACTTAGGATGGGCACCAGTTAGCAACCATAGGTGGCCTAATCACAGAGAAAAATACTTGCAAATACAGTAGTCCCTCCGTATCCATGGGGATACATTTCAAGACCACCCAGTGATACCAAGCAAGGGGCTCGCTCTGCTCGCTGCAGTCTGAGCCAATTAATCACAACGAGTTAGAGATTGAGAAAGGAAGTTTAATTAGATTAGCCAGCTAATTGGAAGACGGGTGACTAATGTCTCAAAAATTACAATCTTCAAAAATTACAGAATCTTGAGGCAGTTATATAAGGAAAATGTGCAGTAAGGAGGGCGTCCAGGGATGTTGGTCTCAGGTATGATGGGCTCCAGGCACCACATTGTTCCATTCTTCTGTCAGCTGTGATGGATACCTTGTAGGTGTGTTTCCCACCTGTGGTCAGCCTGTTCCTGGAGAGAATCTCACAGAGAAAAGTTTTAATTTATCAAGTTAGTGGGGAGTACAAACGTAAACGGAGGCCATAAATCAGGAGAGCATGTGAGTTTTTTAAAGTACATGCAGAACACTGAGTAGTCACACAGAAGAAAGGCTGGGGCCATTTAGCAAAACAAGATGGCCTCACTTTTGCTCACTTACAATTGAGGATGCCGGAAACTGTGGATAGTACTGAACACTATACTTGGTATGTTTTTTCTTATACATACATATCTATGATAAAATTTAATTTATAAAGTAGGCACAGTGATGGATTAACAATAAGAACTAATAATAAAATAGAACAATTATAATATACCAAATAAAAGTTACCATAGAGCTTAGCAATCTCAGTATATAATTTTTTTTCTTTCTTTATTAATTCAAGAACTTTTACCTTTTCACTTAAAGAAAACACTTTATGGCTTCTCTTTGGCATATCCAAATCGTTAGCATCACTACTCTTGCACTTTGGGGCTGTTATTAAGTAAAACAAAGGTTACTTGAACACAAGCACTACATATAGCCACAGTTGATCTGATGACCAAGCCAGCTACTAAGTGACTAACCGGTGGATACGCTGGACAAAGGGATGATTCATGTCTGGGGCAGGACCAAGCAGGATGGCATGAGATCTCATCATGCTGTTCAGAATGGCACACAGTTGAAAAGTTATGAATTGTTTATTTCTGGAATTTTCCATTTAATATTCTCAGATAGCAGTTTATCAGAGGTTACTGAAACTGTGAAAAGTGGAAACACGGATAACTGGAAACAACTGTACAGGAATAAATCGGTGTGCTCAGCACATCCCGTGGACGAGCCTCCCCGGCTAGTGCCCTCCAGGACTTTACATCTCGTTCACCCCAGTGCTTAAAAACCCTCCCATCTGTTGTTTTAGTGAAGTGGAGTTCAATCTCTCCTTTATTGTAGTAGTCTTGAGTAAAGTTGTCTTTGCCTGTTTCACTTTGTCTGGTGCAAATTTTTGCTTTGATATTGGGAAAGGATAAAAATTGGTGTGCTCTTTTTCAGAGTCACCACCTTCTCTGGAGAGAGAAATGGTGGAGCTACTTTTTTCAATCTTGTCCATTTTTTAGTGCCTCATTCAAATATCTCCTCCATGATGCCTTGCCTGACTTACCTCTTCATAAGCAATTATTCTCTCTTTGGTATTGTATCATACTCCACCTAGAACCCTCAGGGTATGTATGCTGCCTTCCCCATTATTTGGGGAGTGCTGTGAAGACACTAAGTGTCTTATTCACACGTAACAAGACAGAGTGAAGAAGTGTATGAGACCTTTCCTGACACTGCACCACCTTCTAAACCCAGCTCTGCAAGCTATTGAACAGTTAAGAAAGAGTTAGTAAAGTCGCAAAAGTAGAATTGAAAGAAATTCACTCTTGGTGAGCCCCCAGGGCTGTGAGAGTAAACTGGTTTGCAAGCCATTACCAAAGAGAGAGATGAGTCACTAGGTACCAGAAGAAGTTCCTTTGGGCAAAGTGCATTGTTCGTGAAAGTCACTCTGCTGTTTTCCCAGAACACTAGGAAGGGACTATTAAGAGAACAGCTTGAAGATTTGCAAATCCTTGAAAGAGAAAATCTCAGAATTGTGTTCTGCTATTGGATTTCTACTGTGCAATCAGGGTTCACCACTCTGTCTATCTGCTGCCTGAGTGTGGGAGAAAGAACTTGTCGACGAAAATAATCCATAACCAATCTATAAATGAAAATGTGGGTGAATTTATTCTGAGCCAAAATGTGAGGACCATAGCCTGGGGCCTTCCTTCCCCAAGGAAGGAAGGGCACCAAAGAAGTAGGGTGTACAGAGTGGTTATATACACTCAAATAGCATGTTTCACATATGATTGCAATGTCCCTTTTACAATAGTCACAAGACTGCTCTGTCAGCAGAGTGATTGATGGACACTGCAGGTAGTAGGTCTGCTGTCTTGGTGGACACAGCATGTAGCCAGTCTGTTGTCTCGAGCTGGGTGGTCACAGGTGAGCACGGCAATCACTTCCTAGCCTAAGGAAAGATGCTTATCCTTAAGGAAATGCCAAGGTGGGGGGGAAGTTGCACCTTTATCTTAAGGCCATTTGTTCTTGTCTTTGGGACATAGCAAATGCTTAAGCAGATATACAATGCATGCTGAACGGCCATGTCAGGTCCTTTTGGAAAAATAAAGTCAGGTCAAATTAAGTTTACACCAAATGGCTTTCTCATATATTCCAACATATCCTATTGCTTGCCATTTCTATTTGTCAAACTGTAGAGAGATTGCCTGTGGTAGAGCAGAAGAGAGAAGGTAGGGCATTCCTGGATTTAGAAGTTTCCAAGAGGTGAGAAGAAAGCAGTGAGGGATAGAGATTGAGGCAGATGAAACTGGGAGCTCTGGCCTTGCTGTCACGTCATCAGAGGACTTCAGTTCAATGCTGCCAGCTGGGAATCAGATGGAAGATGTGGGACCATACATGCTTAGGAAAGTTGATTGAGATTCTATGTCAACAGGGCCTGGCGAGATCTCCGCTAATACACAGCATGCCTTTTAAAAATGAGCTAGGTCAACAGTGACGGTCAACAAACTGGGATAGCAATCTCCCTCCCAAGCAAAGGATGTTTATTTACATAGGGGAATAGTTATTATGACAAAGATTACTAAAGTGAGCCTTATTTTTCCTATTTCCTCACAGCAGTCCCAACACATCTCAAAGTAAAAAGGAGTCAGAATGGGTAGGGGGCATGAGGGAGCAGACTACACTCCCCACTCCCCAGAGTGATGAAGCCATGGTCTGGTCTGTGTGGAGTAAAAGGGTGAGTCTAGAGTGGGACTGACATTTTTAAGTGGGTGTAGTAAGTTCCAGTGATGAATATGAGACTATTTAAATAATCAAAAGTGCTTGAAAATTTGTAAAACCGGATACAGATATTAAGTGATCCTACCACACAGGGAAAATATCATTACATGTAGCAACTAGTTGAGACCTCACTCAGACCTACCACATCAATTTTTATCCCCACCATCTACAATGTTTCTTTCACACAGAGGGTGTTTAACAGGTCTTTTTTGAATTCATTACTTGGAATAAAATATAGCTTAGAGACTAAGAAACCAACTAGATAAATTCTCTCCCAGCTGTAACAACAGAATAACAAATGGAATTAATGACCTGGATTAAGAGTTCTTTTGGTAGCTAGTGCTGAAATAACTGGTTTAATGGGACTAAACTGTGCCTGAATCTGTTGTGTTTGCAACCACCGGTTAGATAGAAACAGGTAGAAACGTCAACCATACACATCAATGCAGAAATGGCTGCAGAAGGCAAATGAACAATCAGCAAAAAGGTTAGAATGGCCTCTTCCTCAGGAGATGTTATGTTCTAGAAAAAGAGGCACTGGAAGATAATTCTGCAACCAAAGTAGTGGCTGATTCATCCAGCCCCTCCCTTAGGAAGTATGCATTCTTAGCTGAATATTTTAATATATGTTTATGTTTGTGGATTGAGGATATTTTGTGAGATTTTTAACAAATTATTTTACCAACATGTATGTTTATTGTATTGAAAGGCAACAAAATTTATAAATCTTAAGTGAATGGAGACCAAAAGTGCATCTGAATCCCTCATTTCTTTTTCAAAACATTTTTATTGGCTCATGTGGTGAAACAATGAACCTTGAAGTCATATCCCTTAGTCCTAGAAGTATCCATTAAAAATCACCGTACTTCCAAGCCCTGCTTGAGTCTGTTCTTAACTATGAAATTGATACAATAGTGTTGTTCTATTTCACCAGAGTGCTGTGAGAAATAACTAGAAAAAATGACTGTAGCATACCTTTGTTAAAATAGAAGTGTTACATAAATGCTAAATAAGACCAAGGGTCATAAACACACAACAAGGGGTGTGTTCACAAAAAAGAGCAATACATTTGAATAAATAAATGACACGCATCCCACACAAAACTCAGGGAACCTTTAATGCTTAGGCAGATTTTAATAACTTTCAAGAAATCCTCCCGGGTCAACAGATTAAGATTGACTCCTTGCAGAAGATCATCCTCCCAACTTAAAGAATTTCACCTCTTCCTGGCTATGTTGATCCTATACTAATGGTAGCCAAACTACTGAATTTTGTTCTGGCTACTAACTCAAATAAGTTAAACTATCCAGTGTGTATTTACTCTTTCTGTCACATGAAAAGATAGCAAGATCTTGCTCTGGATCTGCTCAGAGAGCAAAATGGAATTGCCCATTCTAATCGTAAAAGTCAGTTATGTGTAAACATATGAGTGTCTTTCCAAGTCAGAGGTGGTCTCTGTTGCAATAGCCTACTAAGTTAGTGCCCTTAACTTCCCTTCCATTTTTGCATTCCATTTTAGAAAAATATAACTTCTATACAATTCAATTGCCATCAGTGTTTCTCTTACTTAAGAGAATTTGTATTCAGACAAAGATGTGCTACAGGAGAGGAGTCTCTCCATGCTGCTTGATGACACAATGACCTTCACGTGTTTCCACGCTAAAGGAGGGAGAACTGGACAGGAGTAACCATCTCTATTGTAAAGTGCATCCACAGGTTCAACTCGGTCCTTACTCCTTGATACTCTATTATGCACTTTGGGTAGGCATTTGCCTAGACTCATCTTATGAGGACCCTTTGGAGAAGAGTTGAGGTTGTCTGTTCTGGAGAGAGAAATTAGGAAGGAATGCAGTTTAGTACTTAGCACTGAGTCCCTCAAATATTCTTCTGAAAAAATCTTACAAGAAAGTACTTTGGTGCCACTGCAAAATTGAGTTCAGTATTCCTGTATTTACCTCATGTCCTTTGTCTCAGTATTTCAAGATTTCAAGTGACTTCACAAACTTCCACTCTGTATTTCTTCCACTGCTACTCTGATATAAGGGGGTTAATCTTCTACCTTCCCTCTAATATTTTTTTAAACAGGACAGAAAAGTTTTCTTTAAAAAATCTTTACTAGGAATGGCCAACCTATTCAAAAATAGCTTCACTGACAGTTTCACGCCTTTTCAGAATTGAACTTAAGCTGTATCTTCTCCTATTCTCTTTTAAGACTCTGAAATAATTGGAAGAATATTTTTATTTTACCATCCATCTGGAAATGGAAGGCTGGGATGCTATGAGAAGGGCCATTCTTTCTTGTGGTATTTTTGGCTGTGTCTCGGGGTGGAATGTTTGATATGTCATGAGAAAGATGGCCCTCGTTAGATTTCCAGCCCATTTGCACGGGCACCAGAAGAGCTCAAAAGGCAAAAGATCAGCATCTGATCAGTAACCTATAAAATTTCTGTCTTTTGACTTTTGGTTCTGACTAATTCTTATAACAGCATTTTTTTCTTTTTGTTAATCTTCTTAGGGTTTTTTTCCTTTCTCTTTTTTTTTCTTTATTGCTTTTTTACAATGAATTTCTTAGTAGTCTAACCACATGCCCAGGGCCATTTGCCACTTTATAATAATAGTAATAACCATGCTTATGCAGGATGATTCCCAAAGGAGCTCTGAGTACTTCATAGACAGCATCCTGTTAAATCTGATAACTTCCCTGATGGTTGGGCACAGAGTATCCTCCGATCTTCCTGAATTTTTAGAGAGGAAATTCTTAGACAGGGAACCAGAAAGCTTAGAAATTTGCTCTTGTTCATTCTGATCAATGTTTTTGCTGGTTTATGGTGCAAAAGTATGACATCAGAGACAAACTCAAGATTTAAACAATATGAACTTATTAGCTATATTAGCTTCCTTGTTATAAGTGTGTCATTCATTTGGACAGAATTTCATGATACCTTGTTGGGTATTAATTAGAAGCATTTCTAATTAATCTACTTTCTGTCCATTAATCATCACCTAAGACTAAAGAGTACAATTTTTGTCTGGATCAGTCTCTCTTTTGCTTTTCCCAACAAACTCAGCTTTGTTTACAGTAGCTTGCTACAGAGGATATTAATGTGTATGAATAAAATTTAACAGAGTGTCAGTAAATTCACATGCAGATATAAATTATTAACCTTTAGGATTTAAAAATATATAAAAAATTCACACAACAGTGTGTATATTAGGTGCTGGACCTACATTGGTATTGTTGCTAGATAACTATGGCTTACATATAACCATTCATAGAAAATTTCTACTTGAGAATATTAAAAAATTGATTAAAACAGTCATTGGTTAAAGGCCATATAACTCATATTTAAATGCAAAAAGTAGCAATAAAGATATATTGAGAACCAGAAGTTGATGTACGTAACATTTGTATTTAACATCTTTCTCTTAATAATCTGTCTTTTGGCCCCCATTAATGGCCCCACTCTCTTCTTGGGCCAGCACCTTCATGACAGGAAGTTAAGCATAAAGATCAAGACAGTGGGCTTTGGAGCATCATGGATTAGAATTCGAATCCAGCCGTACCCCTTACGGATTAGGGATGACGGGCAAGCAATGTAAGCTCTTTGAGCCTTGGTTTCTTCATTGGTAATAACAGGTTAATAAAAGACACCACCACAGCTACATAAGGTTGGTGTGTGGACTAAACATGTGTAAAGGGATTCACCATGTGTCAGGTGTCACCTCTGTGTTTAATAAATAATAGCAATAATGGTAAAAATTACTTTCTTTCTCTAGTTATCGTGCCTCAGGGCCTGACTTGTGCTTTGCCTCCCCAGTTAGCGTCCCAGCCTCTGTACCAATATTGCATGCATGTAGTGTTTGCTGCTCTGAATTTGACTGAAATTTACTGTGACTTCATATTATCCTCACCAGCCAAGATGTTTAGTATCTTTGATGGGACTATTAGCTGGTCTGGTAATCCTTGTAAGTACAATAGCAAGTGAAAAACTGAGTAAGACTTCCAGGTCTTCTCTTTTATCCAATTTGTCAGTGAGCACATATTTTAAGAAAGAAACTCTAGGGACTGGTCTGGTGGCACAGTGGTTAAGTCCTTGTGCTCTACTTCAGTGGTCCATGTTCATGGGTTCAGATCCCAGGCATGGACCTAGCACACTGCTCATCAAGCTGTGCTATGGTAACATCCCACATACAAAATAGAGGAAGATTGGCATGGATGTTAGTTCAGGGACAATCTTCCTCAAGCAAAAAGAGGAAGACTGGCAACAGATGTTAGCTCAGGGAACATCTTCCTTACCAAAAAAAAAAAATAAAGAAAGAAAGAAACTACTCTAAGACCCATCAGGCAGTCATAGAATTTATAGCTGAAAGGAAGCATAGTTTTTGTCCAGTGAAAACCTTCATTTTTTTTTTAGTATGAGAAAATTAAATCTCAGGTACTTTTCAAGGTCATAAATGTGGTATATCAGTCTGAGTCTAGTTAGGAGACAGAAACTACATAATTTTTTAAGCTGAGTATATACACAAGGATTGCTAACTAGATAATGAGGAACTGAAGAGTCAAAAAGAGAGCAAACTATCACAGAGGCAGCAATTGCTTTCACCCCTGGGGCAGAGAAGAGGTTGGAATTATTGAAATTTAGAAGCTACAAGGGAGGATTCTGCAAAGCTGAAACTCAGATTGCTAAATGGAAGATGCCACTAGGTCTGTACTGATGGCTCTAAGCTCAGAAGATGGGCCCCATGGAGCTGTTAGCCAGAAGAGTTGGCTTGTGCTGGTATCTCAGAGCATCACAGATTACTGAAGAGTGGGTTAAAGATAAGATAATTTACTAACTGGCACAAGTAGCTAATGGAAGATTCAGGTATACCGCTGAACTAGATAGACTAACTCTAATGGTAGATGTTGGAAGTGCTGGATGAAAAGTCTATCTCCAACTTCAAGCTCTCTCTCTGTTTCATCTTTTGCATATGAGGAATCACACAGAATTTTCCACTGCTCTACATCCTGCCTTTCATATTTACGGGCTTTTTTTCTTCCACCTAATTTGTAACTTAGTTCACATATCGACTTCGTCTCCTTTGGCCTATTCATGTCATAAGATATTTCAAAACTAGACTTTAGTCTCTCATTCATTGAATACTGGAAATTTGCTAAGAGAGTAAATTTCACGTGCTCTCATCACACACACAAAATATTGTAACCAGGTGAGGAGATGAGTATGTTAATTAACTTGACTGCAGTAATTATTTAACTCTGCATATCAAATCATCATGTTGTACACCTTAAACATATACTGGTTTTATTTTATTTTATTTTATTTTATTTTATTTTTTTAAAGATTTTATTTTTTCCTTTTTCTCACCAAAGCCCCCCCGGTACATAGTTGTGTATTTTTAGTTGTGGGTTCTTCTAGTTGTGGCATGTGGGACGCTGCCTCAGCGTGGTCTGATGAGCAGTGCCATGTCCGCGCCCAGGATTCGAACTAACGAAACACTGGGCCGCCTGCAGCGGAGCGCGCGAACTTAACCACTCGGCCACGGGGCCAGCCCTACTGGTTTTATTTTTAAAAAATCAAGAGGGAAATCCCAGGAGGGGGTACCTGAAACTTGAAGTGAGTCTACACCCTGGTTGGAAGAGATTAGCCTTGGATGCAGACCACCACTCAAGATTCATGCTCTTGACAGTCTTCTACTCTCAGAGAAATTCTCCACTTGAGATTTTCCCTTCAGTTTTGGCAGTTCATATCCTTCCTCACAATTCTCTCAGCCTACCCTCACTCCAGTATCATTCTCTCTTTGGTTCCCAGGCTTCTGTGTACTCAGTTCAATGGACTGGAATTGCAGATATCAGCCTCCTGTCTACCTTGTGACAGAGATTTCCTCAGTGGTAAAGTCTCTGTAACCAGCTGATTCATACCACATTACACATAGTTGCCATTATCCAGGACATTTGCTTAGCTTACATTTCAGTAAAATCTATTCCCTAAGCTCTTACTGCTAGTCTCAGACCACTCTAACATACCTTTCATAAAAAGATGGAAAGGTAGTTAAGAGTGTGGCTTTAGACCTACTATGCCTGAGTTTGAATCCTAGTTCTTGCATTTACTTGCTGTGGGACCTTGGAGCAAGAGTCTGTGCTTCAATGGCCCTTCCTAGTAAACTCCTACTTCCTTGGTTTCTTGTGAGAAATAAATGAGTCAACACATGTCAAATGCTTAGAACCCTGACCAGCATACAGCAAATACTTAAGAAATAGTTGTTATTTCACTGGAGCCAGTATTATCTTCCAAATCCAAATGGGTGAACATTTTTGGTTTTATCACTTACTACTATCTGACTTTGTGAAAGTTATTTAATTTCCTTTGGGTTGAGTTGCTTTCCATGCTTAAAATGTTACTTGAAATGGAGATAATATCTAACTTATATGGTGATCATCAGGATTAAATGCTAGTGCATAAGCAAGAGGTTAGTATGTTTGAGCCAGACCCGAGTCTCAGAGAACAGTGGGCAGTGCTACACAATGACTACTTCTTAGAAGTCCCCTTAGCTCTCTAAACAGACCACCCTCCTGAATGTTGCACAAAGTTCTAGTGTGTAGAAAAGTGTCACAGATTGTATAATTTTACTGAAACAGTATCCAGCTACACGCTTTAATTTATACAGGGTCGAGGAGCACAGTGCAAAAGGACACGAACTTGAACTTACTAACAGACCTGTCTGAAGGATCAGTCATTGTTGAAGGAAGCCAGATGAAGGGAAAGAATAAGGAGTCCATGAGAAAGAAAATAATACGGGAAGGATGTCTGGAAGAAAGGGCCAAATCAAGCAACCGGGCCTGGGATGATTACAAGTGACATGTAAGGGGTGTAGTTGGCCACTCCAACCTAAGATCCACATTGGTTCTTTCCTCTTCTCACTCCCAGGTTCTTTTTCCCTGAGAAATAAAGGTTCACAGTATTGGGGTCCTAATCTCTCTCCTGTGGGAACATCTTCTGAACGGCTGATCACAGAAGCAGGGAGTACTTTCCTTCTGGCTAGAAGGAAGTAGGAGAGGGCTTACAGAGTGAAAGAGCAGGATGGTGATCATTATACCTGTAATAAGACTTCACAAAATGGTCTAGTAGTCACATATGAGAACATCTTCAGAGATTTCGGGAATATCATGGAGGAGGAATCCTGTAAAAATGTTCTATTTCCTGAGAAGATGGCTTTTGATTATTACTTTAAAATTTACACATTTACACTAACGATCAGTAAATCTTGAAATGTACCAACTATGGTAAAACCTTGCACGTTACCTGGCACATAGCAAGTGACCCATACCTCTCACTCCAAAAAAGTCATTGAGTCATCAATTTCCATGTGTAAGGAACAATTTCCTATCTGTATTCCTTTACTAACGTGCTTTCTGTGTTTCTAGAATACCTCCACTCAACATCCCACAGATAGTTAATGTAAGTGCAATTTTCTGGTCAGGGGAAGGCTCACTCCGTGAGACTCATTTCAAACCCACTATCCTCTATATCTTTGCAGTTCAAAGTTTGGTCCATGTAACAGCAACATCAGCATTACTTTGGCACTTGTTAGAAATGCAGATTCTAGGCTCCATATCAGATCTACTGAAACAGAATCTGCATTTTACCACGACTTCCAAGTGCTTACCCTCATTAATCTTCGAGAGGCCTGAATTTCTCCCCTAATCTGCACAGGTCTTATGTATCATGGTTAATTAAAACTTACTTGAGAAGAGTCTGTACGTCTTTGAAAAATTCCACTGCCTGGTGTTTTGTAGATAGAAGATATTGAATAATGCTTGTTAATTTGGATTTAAAACATCTGTCTCACTCAGGTGAAAACTTAATCATTGGTAGCATTTTTATAAACTAGATCATTTTAACCTAAAATTAGTGATATTATAGATCAAATGCCATGATTAGAACGCTAAATAAGAAAAAAGGAAAAACAAAAACAGCTTGGCAGTGTTCTCTTTTTCCCATTCCAATAATAAAATTTTATGTTTACCTCATAGAAACAATATCTTCACCATATTTTTGTAGCAAAGACAAATCAAAGAATAATAGATTTTCTCCATGGTAATCTCCTTGCCCAGACTAGACTCAACAAATGGTATATTGCATCATATTTAACATTTTGTTACAACTTAAATATGAAACTTATATTAAAAATGGAAATCAGAGCACGTATTTTATTTGCACAGAATTTTTTTCCCCAATTTTTATTTGTATTCTTAGAGCATTATTTTCTTACTAGCTCACTTCTGCACACATTTCCTTTGACTTATATTCATTCTTTGTTTGGGATGCAAAAAGAGGAACACAGCACTCTAATATGAAACCTGTTGACATTTCCACTGAAATGATCTGTCTTGCAAAGTTATAATCACTATCATAATTGCTGCAAAGTGGAAGAATTTGAGTTATTTCTCTCAAAAGTGTTGTGCTCTCTTTCCTTCTTGCTCAATAAGCATTTCACTTAGAGTTTCTTTGGGTGTATTGTTCTAAGAAGCAAAAGGAGGATTTGTCTGACTGACACAGCACAGAGTAGTTCAAATGTAGCATTCCACTGTCTGCGTGAGGTCTTGGATTCTTGTGTTTTCACAACACAGAAAAGCTCTACAAGTAAAGAGAAGATTTGTTAGGTTTCCCTTGACACCATGAGCAGTTTATAAGCCTATTCTCTGGTGAAATTTTGGTAGATTTCCTGCTTATACTGTATTAATTTTAATCTCATTATTGTTATACAAAACAAAGGAAATAGGTATTAACACTTCAAAATACTATTCATTTTGTATTCTGTAAAAGACAGGCTTACATAAAGGTTTGTATAAATTTTTTAAGCACTAAACCATGAAATGTTGAATTAAAACAAAAAGCACTTTCATTTTAAGGAAAAGAAGATAATAAGCTGTGTTATCATAAGAAAAGCAATTAAGGTTTGATATACATACAAAACATGTGTTTATTTATTCACAAAATATTTATTGAGAGACCACCGTGGGCTAGCATTGTGTTACCCACAGGGGATGTATTTGTGAATATATGTGCCCTTGTGGATCTTACATCCAGTGAATAAACAAACAATAAACAAGTGAAGAACAGATGGTATATACTCAAAATATGACAAAGCAGTGAAGTAAACATACAAGGGCAAGTAAGTGAAAACAGACTAGTTAAGTGAGAATTTTCTGAGGAGGCAGCATTTAAGCTGAGAGTGTGAGGTGGGGACCATTATTGGAATTTTTAAGAAACTAAAAGAACGTAGAAGTGTCTTGTGAAAAAGAATGACACAAGACGAAGTTTAAAAGCCATGGGCTAGATCCTCCGGGGCCTTGCAGAGCACGGTAGTTGGGGTTTTATCTGAAGTACAATTGGCAGCTATCAAAGAAGTTTAACTGGGAAATGAAATGATTGAATTTATGTTTCAAAAATATTTCCTTAGGTTCTAAGCGGATATTAGACTGGAATAGAGCAAAAAATGAAGAGCAAATAAAAAGATATTACATCTGCTCACTAAAGAGAGAAAATGGTGGCTTGGATGAAGGTTTTGGCAGTAATGATAGAAATAGCTAGGTAGGAGCTAGATTTTGCAGGGATGGACGGTTAGACCTGGTGGTTGATTAGATAGGGAAAGTAAAATAACTTTAACGAATATGATCATCAAATTGGCCTCTTCTTTATCTTAATAATATGAGATGTCTTTGGCATGGAATTGTCTTTAATGAAGCATAAATTTTATTTTCAAAAACAATTTGGCTATTGTATTTGGCTTTTAGAATTTTAGCCATTTACCATTTTAGATGCAAGCTAAAAATGGCCCTCTTTAAACAAACAAAAAACTAATTGGAAAGATACAAGAGATCTTACAAATGCAGAGGTAAAATTAACAAACTGTGTTTGGGAACATCCTTGAAATTCCAGAAATTATTAGAGCAGGAACCCCGCAGTCACCAGGGTATCATGGTTAGAATAAAACTCAATCACTTTTTCCATTGTTGTGTTGTTTGCTTAAGATTCAGTGCCCCAAGAGAGAGGGTTGATTCTACCTTCCCCTGCAATACTGGAGTTGAAAGAGAAAGGAGTTGTTAAAGGAACTACCAAGCACTTTTTCAACTGCATGGTGAGAGCCAATATATGCCTTGAATTACAGTCCAACTATCACTGCATGAAACAGGGAAGAGAAAATTCCCCAAAGGAGATGGGTGCTGGGAAACCACAAACCTAAAAATATCCATGAAAATCCGTGAAAATGACAGAATAGTCTATCTGCGGGCTTCTACTGGTAGGCTATATAGTTTTACTTTTCAACATTGATCTTAAAGATAATTATTTTATTTCATCTTTAGAATGAGATCTACAATATATTCCATAGAAGGTAACACAATTAGTTTGAAGAGGGTGCTTTATTTTATTGGTGAAATTTATCTGCAAGCCATGGAAACCTTCTTCTAGCCTTTACCCATGCAAAGTTTTACATGGTTTCTAAAGTCTTTACAGATTTGGTTTTACATGGTTTATAAAGACTTTAGAGATTTCGTTAGCTGTTGATGGTTTCTCAGTAATTCTCTTCTTTATTAAGAATTAAGTTTTTTAATCATTTTTATTTTGCTCCATTTATCTTACACCTGTCTGATTAGTCCAATTCCTCTATTAAAAGCAATAATGAGACTACACTCTTTTTGACCTTTTCCGTTACCCGTTGAATTTTAAATTCTTTTTGCAAATACTAAGAAAATTACATTGCTATGCGAGAAATTAATAAAATGAACAAAGGAAACAAAAAAAAACCAGGCTTCACTTGATTGCTATGCTTGCCTTTAAAGATATGCCCAGAATAACCATTTGGAAATCAGTATCAAATAAAATTAAACCATTTGATTATTTGTCAAAGAATAAATCCATGAAGGCTAATTTGTTCTTCTTACTGCATGTTAAATGAAGGCACATTGTTCCTTAAGCCTGATGTCCTGGAGGGGGCTTATGAAGGAGGATCTCCATCCCTCAAAGGATTTTACCCAGTTCTGGTAATTTAAGTATAGCACATGATAACTGGATAAATTTCTAGAAGAAATGTGCCTGAAGAGCAACAGTATTAGAACACCATGGTTGAGGCAATATGGCAGAGTGGTTACAAGTCTTGTCTTTGAATTCAAATGAGTTTAGATTTTACTTCTATTTATTAGCTGTGTGATCTTGAAGAAGTTAATTACCCCCTCTAAGTCACATTTTTTTTACATGTTAAATGAACAAGAAAAAACATAAAAATACACAGAAGGGCTTTTTGATGATGAAATTACATTAATTGATATATTTTAAGTACCCAATAATTGGTGATGATGATGAATATGGTGGTGCTAGTGGTGAGGATGACATGAAGGAATATGGTAGGACAAGAAGAAATAACTGCACGGTGAGATAATGGCTGCCCAAAGGACAGCATGTGAACTACAGCAAAAAGAAGCTGCAGAAATTCAAGGAGAATCACAGAACAGAGTAATATCTTTGCTCAGAAAATTCTTGGACTTGTCAGTTAGTAACTGAACTTTAATATTTGTTGACAAAGTTCATTTTACTCCATCATATTAACCTTCCTCCTCCAGTCAAAATTATTGAGGCAGGTGGTAGGATTGCTGGCCACGGGAAGCTATCAGTACAGTATTGGACTATTGGTTACCAAAGGCATCTGAGGAGCATACACAAGTGGTGATTTTCTCCCCCTGGTGAATTTAACAGCATGAAATCTCAGATAGTCTTTCCCGCTATATCCATCTTCTTTAAAAAAATAAAATTGTAGACTACCTTTTTTAATGAGAGTGCAGAATGCTGTCCACATCATAGAATAATCCTTTTCAGGCTGGAATGCTGGGTATAATTTTCTACATAAATGGAAAAACGTAATCTTATCTCTAGTATATCCCTCTTCTGTGTTATGCAGGTTTAGTCAAGCTAAAGCTGTTGACAGAAAATTCTCCACTCGGATGAGAAGCAAAGATGAGAAGAGGTATTGCAATGGTGATAGAAAAGCTTTATATAATGAGACAAATCCCAGCACCTCTAGGGAGCTCATTCAGTATGGAAACCATTTCATGTTTCTTTCATTATGGGAATGATACACTGTCTATTAAAAGTACAAAAGTGAGATTGTCCAGACAGTTATTTTAACAGGCTGACATGCTTTGGATTGTCATTTGGTTTTGTAAACAACAGCATGCAAGCTTATTTGTCTACAGCACCATGCTTCAAATAAGTCCAATCTATCATAGGATGGTGGCGTTAGCACCTCTTATTGTATAAACCTGTCAGGGCATTACAACATAAACAACACGTTCTGCCCAATTGCAAAACACTCGTTCGAGGAGTCCATTTAGTTTCATAAACTTTTTCTAAGTCTCTGATACCTTAAACAAACTATGACAGGCATTTATATTGTATGCCAAACAAGAGGAATAACTCACTATATAAAATATGTCTAGTGACTAGCAACAAAAGAAAAACGTATGAGATAAAATGAATTTCTAGTGTAAAAAAACCAGGTATATTAATAATTCCCAGGAAAATATTCATTTTCCTTTTCCTGTCTTCAAAGCAGGCTGTGACAAAGGATAAAATTTAGCTCAGGTTCAGAAATCTGTTCCAACGTTGGCTTATGTAATTGTTTCTCACGGGTAGGATTACAGTCTCCTTTCAGTGTTGTTAAGATATGTAGTCCTGTGTTGATCCATTGATATGACGCTATTTAAATACAAATACATGAGTAAATGTATATATGTTATATATTAATATATACACCCATTCTGTGACTGTAAACATGTACATAAATATGCGTATTCTCCAGAAATCACAGGCAGCTTTCTTCCATGCATGTGTGTGTATGTACGTGTGTGAATACAGATGTGTGTATATATACAATAGTAAATAAAATCATGAAGTCAGGCAAACTGTGCTGGGCTTACAGGTCTATTTTCTATAGAGTAATTACTCTTCTCTAAACTGAACTTCCTAACTGAAACGTGCCCTAAAGCAATTCCGCATCACAGCACCGAGGTTTACAGAGCTGGTCCCAATTTCTTCCAACTATGCCATTTAGAAGTCTCCCCAAGTAGTGACAAGATGAACTACAGCCATTCACAGAGGAGAGCAAGCTTATATGAAGAGAGACAAGTATACTTTCAAGGGACTAAGATTTGAAATATTGATATAGTCACATTAATTGAATTTTTGCCTTGAGAAGTGATTACAAAAATGTTGCTCCAATATTAATTTGTATCTGCTTTGGATAAGATTAACATTAATTTCTTCACCAGTCCCCATTACTCTTTTATTATTCATTAGCATCTCTCTTTGCATGTGTAAGAGACCTTGATGAAGCATGTTTATTCATAGACTAACCTTTTTAAATAATTCTAACAGCTCTCTAACAGTAACCTTCCTGGCATGCTGAATATCTTGTCTTTGTTTCATTATTCAATGCTTGCTCTCTATCCTCCACTTGAGATGCTGAACATGAATCATACTCCTCTTCCTATTGCTCTCTTCCTCCCACTAAAATGTCCTCTGCAGCCCGATCCCACAGGAGAGCTCTGCTCACAAAATACTGCAGCAAAATAGTCTGTTGGTTGGATCAGGGACAGTATTATTTCTACAGATCTCGAGTGCAATTATCGATCTATTTTTTTTTTTTTGGAACTCATACATATTTGTTACCATGTTTTAGTCCATTGTTCATTTACCTTTTGTTAAAATATTTAGTTTGAGTTCGCCTTTGATGAAAGATCTGGAGGTGACATTTTATCTTTCCTCTGTGTATGTAAGCTCTCGGGCTTATTTTTCTGAGCAGATAAAATGGACAAAGCTGT
This sequence comes from Equus asinus, assembly GCF_041296235.1. Taxonomy (NCBI): domain Eukaryota; kingdom Metazoa; phylum Chordata; class Mammalia; order Perissodactyla; family Equidae; genus Equus; species Equus asinus. The sequence goes on along the minus strand of NC_091800.1, from coordinate 34,554,451 downwards.
GAAAAGCAGAGGGAGAAAACCAGAAGAAAAGTAGAATCAGTGAAGTAATTATATTTTTGTACAAGCTGGGACATCATTGTCTATAAGCCTGATAAGGATGTAGAAATACTTGAAAATGAGCAAATATAACTTTTCATTTCAATTACAGATTTAATGTTAGACATCTAACTTAAAATAAAACCTAGGACTACTTCTCACATAAAATCACAGCTTTTCTTCTTTTTGAGTTCCAGTCAAAATTTTTTACTGTGGAAAAGACCAAAACATATGTTTGGATATTTCTGGCTTTAAGCGTTCTGTTTAGGACGCTGAAGGGACATGATGCATAAAATTTGTCCAGGAAAATAAAACTCTCTTATCATCACTAAAATAATGATTATTTTCCTAATTTTAAGGAAAGAAATTACTTATTTTCCTATGATCACTGAAATATGTGTTTTTTCCCATATCTTCTCATACTTTGTCACAAAACAGAAATGAAAAAATATTAATTCAGTAGAGTTGGGATATACCCTAGTAGCTGTCATTTGACAGATCACAGAAATTATATATTATTTTTTTTCTTCATAAATGCACTGAATATAAATCTAATTTGGAAACATTCCACTTTTAACTACTAATATGTTTGGATCGCACTGGGTAATTTATTATTATTAATTGTTTGCTGTATAAGATTTTTCGTTTTAATATGAGAGCTGAAGCCTGTACTGCCAAGCCCCTTGCAGCAAGGGCAATGCACGTCAAATACGATTTCTTTTCACGAAAGCCATTACAAGGAAAGTCTCGTAACAGAGACCACCTGAGGCTACCCTGAACAAAAGGTCCTGGGTTTGCTCTAACTTTCAAAATCAAATAGTCTGGACACCTATTACAATTTGTTATAGCAAAATTTAACGACTTAATTAAGTGAATTAATTAAATTTACTATGGACTTCGCCTCATCCAGTAATAACATAGAATGTTATAGGCTGCAACCTGAACAACATACGCTGTAACGCACAAATCAAGAAAATGAACCTCTGCAAAGCAAACTGCAGTACATCTGGGCACATAATGTGCCAGGCCGGTACATATGGCAGAACAGAGCAAACCCAGAAGGAAAATGTCGCCCCTGTATTGGAAAGAAAGGAGAGGCTGTGTCTAGCGACCTCAATGAACGGAAGCTTTCTTAGGAAGTCGATGTCTTTCTTCGATAGAAACAAGGCCATGGGGCTCTAAACAGAGCAAGGGGCTTCACCTGCGAAAGACAGGAGACACTACCAATTAAAGGAAGAGATTTTAGATAGAGGGGTTGAGTCCAAATTCTAAAGTTTCATGGGACTTAAATAATTGAGCGGAGAAGTGAGTGGTCAGATATCATAAAGGACATTCTCATCTCTCGCTCTCTCTCAGAGACAGAGAGACAAAGACAGAGATGGGGGAGAGAGGGACAGAGAGAGACACACACAGAGAGGCAGTCCTCGTTTCACATGGTCCCATGGTAAATCTTGGTTAACAAAGCATTTAAGTGTGTTTGTATGTGTATGTGTGTGTGTGTGCGTATTTGTACACTGCAAATATTTTAGTATACCTTATGAACAATTTTCCATGTCAGAATTATCTATCAATTTCCATACAGGTCTATCGCCTCAATCTTAATAATAGCTACATTTTTTACTATATCTCTGAAACATTATATTTAAACCAAACCCCTACTATAGGACATTTAGCTTCTTTCCTGTCATTTGTCTTTACGTGTGTGTGTACGTATACATGTATATATCTACAGACTCAACTATATATATATATTTTACTTATATATATTTATATATATATTTTATAAATACATAGTCTCACCTACACTGAGATTAACAGCCTTAAGAGTGACATTTGTGATTATTTCCTCAGAATGAATTACTAGAAATAAAAATTTTATATTGGTTAAAGGGATGCAGAGGGAAGTCAGAGCCTAAAGGGCAAATACAAATTGAACATTTTTCAAACCTACTGATGAACATTTCTCCAGCAAATTTATTCCAATTTACATTTCCCTTTGGCAATTTCTGAGATAAGCTTTCTCCCAACTCCTCATCTGCCCTGAGTTGGTCACTGCTCCCTTCATCACAAATGGTATGATACTGCTTTTTAAATTTGTTACACAATATTTATCTTATGCCATATTCTTAATATATGTGGATGATGTTTTTGGACATTCAACCCTATTTCATTTATATATGTCCTATTCTTTTATCACTACAGTATATTTACAGTTTTGGATTTATAATGAATTTTTATATCTGACTGCAAAAACTGCTTCTTTAGTGACCTCTCTTCTCCATGATTTATTAGAGATTCTACTATTTTAATTTTTCTGGATAAGGTTTAGAATTAATTTTTCACATTTATTTGGAAAACTTATTTGAATTCCAGAAAGAAAATGGTATTTTGATTGCAATAATTGTAAATTCAAAGGCCTATTTAAGGTAAATTAGCTTCTTTACAAAATTAAGATTACTCACCCAAGGCAAATGATTTTACTCCATTAATACATTTTTTATAACAATTAATATAGATCTGTACTTCTTAACATTTTAACTTTTGTACATTTTTAACACTTTTAAAAAATAGATTTGTAGTTTTAATTGTTCTTTTACACATAAGAATTACTTACTTTTTGTAAAATGTATTCTTAGATGTGTGATAAATTTTGTTCTTGTTATGAATGGAAGCTTTTTCCAACTATAATCTGTAACTGATATTTTCTGGAAATATAGAAGAGATACTAAGTTTTATATATCAACTTTGTAAATGGCTATTTTGGTAAACTTGGTTTAAAATCTTTTCAACTGATGCAGTTAGGATTAAAACAATTCTATAAACTTAAGAATGAAAAAAATTGTTTCTTCTTTACTAATACTTGCCATTCAGCAGTTTCTCTTCCTCCCTCTGTCCCTCTCTTTTCCTTCCTGTTTTTTTTTTTTTCTGAGGAATATTCACACTGGGCTAACATCCACTGCCAATCTTCCTCTTTCTGTATATAAGCAATCACACAGCATGGCCACTGACAGACAAGTGGTATAGGTCCACTCCTGGGAACAGAACCCAGGCCACTGAAGTGGAGCATGCCAAACTGAACCACTAGGCCTCCAGGGCTGGCCCCCTTCCTTGCTTTTTAAATTGGAATTTCCACATAAGGGGAAAAAAAAGCGCTAAATGATTCTCTTGAATATGAAGATTCTGCCTTATTCCTGAGATTAGCGGATATGCCTTGAGTCTTAAATTTCTGAAAATGGTAACCTGTAGCTGTTTTACAAGATTTTAATATGCATGCTGCTCAAAAGGTGTGTTTTTGCATCACTTTTGTGTGGAATCTAAAGAAAACCTCAGGGGCTGGCCCCGTGGCCGAGTGGTTAAGTTTGTGTGCTCCACTGCAGGCAGCCCAGTGTTTCGTTGGTTCAAATCCTGGGTGCGGACATGGCACTGCTCATCAGACCACGCTGAGGCAGAGTCCCACATGCCACAACTAGAAGGACCCAAAACGAAGAATATACAACTATGTACCGGGAAGGGGCGGGCTTTGGTGAGAAAAAGGAAAAAATAAAATCTTTAAAAAAAAATGGTAAGGAGGTAAATTTCATGTTATGTGTATTTAAAAAAAAAGAAAAGAAAACCTCAAACTCATAGAAACAGAGTAGAAAAGTGGTTGCCAGGGATTGGGGGGTGAGGAAATAGGCAGAGGTTGGTCAAAGGGTACCAACTTTCAGTTATAAGATGAATAAGATCTGAGAATCTAATGGAAAACACAGTGGCTATAGTTGATAATGCTGTAAAAAATTATTTTGTTAGTGCTTAAAGTTAAAAAGTTTATTTTACTATAAGGCTTCTTAGATCCTTTTACACATACATATTCAAAGTACATTTTCTAAGAATAATGTGAGACATTTTTCATATCCATTTGAACACAGAACCCTTTTTTGTTTGTTCCATAGAGCATACATTACATCTTCAAGAAGTAGTTTTCTTGGTGCTAGTCTCACGGGTTAGTGGTTAAGTTCAGTGCACTCCGCTTCAGCAGTCTGGGTTCGGTTCCTGGGTGCAGACCTACACCATGTCTTGGCGGCCTTGCTGTGGCAGTGACCCATGTGTAAAATAGAGAAAGACTGGCACAGATATTAGCTCAGGGCAAATCTTCCTGAAGCAAAAAGAGGAAGATTGGCAACAGATGTTAGCTCAGGGTGAATCTTCCTCAGCAAAAAAAAAAAAAAAAAGGAGTTTCCTGAAGGTCTCAGTTTAAAATGCTGAATTTATAATTCATCTTAAATATAGTGTTGATAATTGGCTTCAGATTTTTAGCATTATTATGTTAAGGATTTATTCTTCTCCCCTAAATTTGCTAAATACTATCAGAAAAGAATGATGAATTTAATTAAATCCCATCTCATGTGATTTTGCCTTCTATGACTTAATGATTTATCAATTACATTGATAGACTTCCTTGTGTTCAAGTATTGTATCATCTGTATAATAAACTCGTATATAAGCTCAAATCCAAAACCAAATCATTTGTAAATGAGATATTTCTGAAGGATTTATTTTCATACAAGTAATTTTTTCAGGTTTTCTTATAATTGCATGCTGATTTCTTTTTAAAAAAATGAGAGATTTTCAAAATTTTTCTTTACTAGATGGATACATTTTGCATATTCCTTGAAAATTTTATACATTTCACCCATGAAGGAAATAGGGTAGATTCTATTTAGAGGAATTTATTGATATTTGTATTTTTTCACTAAACTTTTCATGATTAACTAACTATTCCCATCTTCTCTTTTTTGAATTAATTTTGATGATTTATGTTTTTTGTTTTTTGAGGTTTTTTTGAGGAAGATTAGCTCTGGGCTAACATCCCCTGCCAATCCTCCTCTTTTTGCTGAGGAAGACTGGCCCTGAGCTGACATCTGTGCCCATCTTCCTCTACTTTATATGTGGGACGCCTGCCACAGCATGGCTTGACAAGCAGCATGTAGGTTCACACCCAGGATCCAAACAGGTGAACCCCAGGCTGCCGAAGCAGAACATGTGAATTTAACCACTGCGCCACTGGCCCGGCCCCTAATTTATGTTTTTCTAAGGAAATTACACATTTCAATGTATCAGCACAGGGTTAACCAGTGTGATGATTTTACAATTTTTAAATTATCTGCATCTGGGGTTATATGAAAATTATCATTTTCAGTGTTAAAAATTTGTTGTCATGTATACTTTTCATTATATTAGCTAGAGAGTGTTATTGATCTTTTCAAAGAATTAGCTCTTTAAGTTACTGACAAAACACAATTTATTGTTTTTTCTATTTGCTTTATCTTATTAATTTTTCTGTGTGTGTGAGGAAAATTGGCCCTGAGCTAACACCTGTTGCCAATCTTTCTCTTTTTGCTTGAGGAAGAGTGGCCTGAGCTAACGTCTGTGCCCATCTTCCTCTATTTTGTATGAGGGTTGCCACCACAGCATGGCTTGATGAGTGGTGTAGGTCCGCACAGGGGATCCAAACCTACAAACCCTGGGCCACCAACATGGAACATGCCAAACTTAACCACTGTGCCACCAGGCCGGCCCATTAATTTTTTAGTCATACTTTCTTATAATTGTATTATCTTTTAAAAAAACAGCCCCTGAAACTCTATTTTACTTATTTTCCTTTTTCTAATTTATCAATAAAAACCTTGAAGGAAGCATATTTTCTTTGAATAACAGTTTGATTGCCTCTTACAAATGTTGATACATTATGTTCTCAAATAAAAGCTTCAGTTTTTAAACAGATATTTAAATTAACCATTTGTTATCATTTTCTTGTTTTATTTTATTTATTTATTTTTAAAGATTGGCACCTGAGCTAACAACTGTTGCCAATCTTCTTTTTTTTTGTTTGTTTGCTTTTTCTCCCCAAATACCCTTGGTACATAGCTGTGCATTCCCAGTTGTGGGTCCTTCTAGTTGTGGGCTGTGGGACGCCACTTCAGCATGGCCTGACGAGTGGTGCCATGTCCGCGCCCAGGATCTGAACCCGCGAAACCCTGGGCCGCCGAATCGGAGTGCGCGAACTTAACCACTCGGCCACAGGGCTGGCCCCTCTTGTTTTATTTTTATTCAGAGGATGGGATCTGTACAATTTATTCATTTGAGATATTTATTAATTTGACGCCACATGATCAATTTTTGTAAGTGTTCTAGGATAGTAGTAAATTATATAATAATTCTGATTTTATTCTAAATGACATGACAGGTAGAAATATATTAATATTTATGCATCTATTAATATCTCTCCTAACATCAAACATAGTACTTGGCACAAGGCTATTGCATATTTCTAAATAAATTTTTAATTATACTATTCTGATACATCATATTTCTATTTACTTTCTGCCTAGATACTTCATTAAGTATATTAAATAGTTATTTTTCATGTTAAACCAACCTTGTATTCCTGAAATGCACCCACACCCATTGTGAGAGAAAAGATATTAAATATTAGAATATCACATTTTCTACCTTCCATTTTTGTCTGTTTCTATGTTTCTAAAGATTTATATTTTATATAATTTTCAGAGTGACATTTTAATCAAATATTCATGATGACTACATCTTTTTTGTGAACTTGCCATTTATTGGTATAAAAATGTCTTTCAGAAATTCAATTAATTTTTCTTTAATGTAAATATTGTAACTTGATTTGCTTTTTTGTTTTATATATCTTCCTCTAATGTTTAATATTTTGAAAACTGAGTGTGTATTTTATTTATCACAATGGCATTGTTGAAAAATAATGACACACATAATTGCCAAACATTATTTTTTCCAGTCTGCAAAAATACTTATTATCCACATATTATAAAGATATACTAAACTGGTAAAATTTGGTCACTTTTATCTACCCAAGAAACATGATTTTTTTATGGCTCATTTAATCAATTTATGACAGATGAAAAATTTCAAAGTCTGCTGGGGGTTGAAGGTGAGGGAGGGGGTAGGAACTATGGACCAAGAGTTAGGAATAACTATTTGTATCATACTATACCCAGTCATCAATAGGCTATTTGAGAAAAGTAGCAAAACATGTCAGGTAATACTCTAGGAGTGCAAAGAGAATAATTTGAACTTCCAGGGAAGATTAAGGAAATGTAAGATACTATCAAAGACACTGATTAGCAGACATTCGGTCCTGTCCAAGACATCCGTAAGACATTTGGTCCATAAGACAATTGATCCAAATATCAAGGACCCTGACATTTGGTCCTATTTGGTCCTGTCTAAAACATCTATGGAAACATTTGGTCCACACCAAAAGGTCCTTGATATTTGGTCCCATCCAAAACATTTGGCATGGACTAAATATGCTCATAGACATTTTGGACAGGACCAAATGTCAAGGACATTTTGGCATAGACTAAATGTCTTATGAACCAAATGTCTTATGGATGTTTTAAACAGGACCAAATGTCCTGCAAGGAAGATACCAAATATAAGATGTTTTACCTAAACAAGGCTACTGTCTTCAAATGCAATATTTGGAAACAGCACAAGTTTTTCTCCAAATTCCACTGCTCCGTTGTTGTACCAATAAAATAGAGATATGGCCATAGAAGTTAAAGTGTCCCTTAGGGGGGCCAGCCTGGTGACATAGTGCTTAAGTTTGCATGCTCTGTTTCAGTGGCCCAGGGTTCACAGGTTCAGATGGGTGTGGACCTACACACTGTGCATCAAGCCGTGGTGTGACAGCATCCCACATACAAAATAGAGTAAGATTGTCATACACCTTAGCTCAGTGACAATCTTCTTCAAGCAAAAAGAGGAAGATTGGCAACAGATGTTAGCTCAGGGCTAATCTTGCTCACCAAAAAAAAAGTGTGTATATATATATATACACACACACACATATCCCTTGGGCATTTAGCAGGTAGAATTTTCCTTTCTCTCTCTCTTTCTCTCTCCTCACCTGTGCTCATTCATAGGCTGCCTGATACCTCTACTCAATGAGCTTGAGCTATGAATTCTGATTGCTACACAGAACAGCCTCTGCAATCCATGCTGAAAAAGTACTTATTCTGAAGATTTCAATCCCTCACCCATACAGCTCAACCTCTCCTTCTGTTCAAAGTTACAGTTCAATCATCTTTAAATTCTCGTGTAACAGTTCTGACTGGAAATCATTCTCCCTCAGAACTCAACAAACATTGCTACATTGTTTTCAAGCACCTACAGTTTCTCTGTTGAAAATTCCAATGCCACTGTGTTTTCTAATCCTGTAAATGAAAAATAGTTTTATTAGTTTGGTTGCCTTTTGACTTTTTTTCCTTCTTAAAGAAGTATCTTTTATCTTCTAGTATCTTCTATCCCCCATTACCCTCTTCTGAGGTTTCACAGTGATATATCTTGGAGTAGGGCTTTTTCATTCTTGTGCTGGCTGCTCAGTGGATCCTCTCAATCTGAGTACTCGTGTTCTTCCATTCAAGAAAAACTTGCTGAATTGTTTCTTTGATAATTTCTCCCACAAATGTTTGCTATTCTGCCTTTCCAAACTCAAAATATTCAGATATTGGCTTTCATGGGCTGATCCATTCATTTTCTTTTCTCTAGTGTTCGCCGTTGCTTTCTTTTAGTGTTACTTTCTGCTCTATATTCTTCTATTAATTATGTACATATTATATATGTCTCTGTAGCTGTATAATTTTTGCTTTCCTACTTTTAAAAGAAATTTTGGAGAGTTATTCTCATTCTCTGAGTATTTTCATTTAATAAACATCCTTTATTTGTCTTATTGATGTTATATCTTCTCGTATTGCTCTAAGGATATTAAATTTAAGTAATTTTTGAGGCTTTGCTTAAATTTCTGACTATAATATTAGAATCTTTCTTCAACTGCCTGGAGATTCTTGGCAGCTTGAATGAAGTACTAAGAAGTTGGCTACCGATCTCCCTGAAGGGGCAAGTAGAGAGCTAGATTGTAAAACAATAGAGCTGCCATTAAAGTTCTTTGGGTAACTTTCAAGTTTGTATATGTATATGTGTGTGTGTGTGTGTGTATGTACTCATATATATGTCTATATGTATATACACATATGTATAAATTGATAGATTTATAAATTTATATAAATACAAATATAAAAATTATAAATATACTACAATAAATATTAATTTATATACTAATAACTATAGCATATACACACTTGCATGCATATACATACACACACACACATATATACAGGTACACACACACACACATACACATATTTGTTTTACAATCCTTTGTGTTGATTCAGTTGCCTAGCGAGAACTCTTCTAATCCTCTGCCAGACTGGGGAGTGAGAAGGGAAAATAATAAATTTGGCTGTGAAGGTTAAAGCCTCCAAGTTAGGAAAGGCACTAGTGAAGCCCAGCATTCAGGATTTATACCTAATTCTTCAACTTGCTTCTACCAAGTGTCAGCTTTCTTTTGCTTGCAAAGTCTGTAACTAATTGTCGCCTCTGTTTTCCAACATCTAAAATTGTGTTACTGTTGTTTCTTCTCTTAACTTCTTTTTACTGTGAGTTTATTGTGTGTGTGAGTGTTTGTATATATATATACACATATATTTAATATTTAATATTATATATATTATATATACATATATAATATATAAAAATATGTATATATTTATATATATATTTAATATTTTAAGAGTGGAGGTAAAAAAATGTGATCATTTCACTGCCTGACCAGAAACGCTTTACACGTTCTTATATTTAAGGATTAGTTTTATTATAAAAATTTATGATTGCATTGTTTTAACTGGTTGGAGGGTTTGACATTAACAACATTGTTTATTTTATTACATGAAGTATCAATATTCATATATTTGGTTGCACTCCTGCTATCTGTTCCATTCATTTTTCAAGTTTTTTTGTTAACTCCGTGGTTTTCTTTGTGCTATCTGGGTTATACTTAAAAATCTTTTTGTATCTCTAGTACATTGCAAACTATTCAATCTATTTTTAACCTTATTAATATTTACATTTACATATTTCAGAACACCCATTTGAAAAATTTTTATAGCCATGAGAGTAACAGTGTTTTGTTTAGTTCCACCTTTTATACGCAAGGGCATTAGCCCAGTTTTACTTCCCTACACCGCCTTTTTCTCCTCACATTTTGCCCTTTAAAATATTTGAGTTAGATCTGAATTATTATTCCCTAATAATAATACGGCAATAACTCTTGACTCTTAAAAATGACTTTTAAACTTTGTTTTCATCTCATAAATTTCGAACAACTATTTCAACATCTTTATTTTATATAGATGTAATTTTCATTGACATTCCATTAAAACCATGACTCCCTCATTCTTGACAGGTTAATTTTGTTTTTCCTTTCATTTACATGTTGCGCAATTTTTGAAATGTTTCAGGAATAACATTGAGCAATGTAATTTCTAGCATATCTGAGGAAAGATTTTCTTGCCTTCATCCATCAGTTACAACATTGGATGTACGACTCTTGGCTCACGTCCACTGCTCCATTGTCTTTGGGCACTTAGTCTTGCAGATGAGAAGTCATAGCCAGTCGGCATTTTCCCTCTACTTTATAGATAAAGTGTTTTTATTTTGTTTTTGTGTTCAACCTGCCTAGAGATATTTTTTATGTCAAGGGATAGGGGATGATTTTTTGCAGCTTGATACTTTAAAATTTTTGTTGGGATATGTCTATAAGCATTCCTATTTGCAATTAAATTACATGGAAACAAAACCTTTCACATATTGTTTCCTCTTAGTGTGATTTTGAAGACTCAATTTTTTTTGTTTTAAAGTGCCAAACAGTCAAAGGCATTTTTGGAGTAAATTCATGAATTTATTTGGCAATAAAATTCACTCAAAGTCTGAGTGGATTTCTGACTGACTTGTTTTCAGTGAATTCCATGTGCCAATAACGGAACTAAAATTCCGTTCTGAGACGTAAAGCGTAAGCCAAATTTATCTCCTCTCCTGTATGTCCCGATTTTCTTCAACTTAATGGTCAACTAGCAATTTCAGGATGCCTAAAACAATCGGTGAGAAATTCACGCTGTTAATCTGATTTTTGCCACAGGCTCAGTCATTTTGTACATCTGAGAAATTTTGTCTGATCCTTGTCTCTCAAGGCTTTAAAAAATCTTCTCTCTTACTTTTGGGGATCTAGTAATAATCTGTTTTGCCACTATTTTGGGCCCCAGATTCTGGATTCTCTCTATTCCTTTTTAATTCTGCTTGCAAAATGGCCCAATTCTTTTTTGAGTTTATCTTTTTTTGCAATATGTTTCAGAAAGCAAAACTGAAAGCCAACACAATGTCTCTTTCCAATTACTCCCCCTAGGTCTACAAAATCAGAAGTTATTTGATCTGCCTTCCAAGTATCATAGGTAACAACTGTTTTACCAAATGTCTTACACCACATAGGTTTCCATCTTTTTTTTCTTTTTTTTTTTTTTTTGAAGAAGATTAGCCCTGAGCTAACTACTGCCAGTCCTCCTCTTTTTGCTGAGGAAGCCTGGCCCTAAGCTAACATGCGTGCCCATCTTCCTCTACTTTATACCTGAGACACCTACCACAGCATGGCATGCCAAGCAGTGCCATGTCTGCACCCAGGACGTGAACCAGCAAATCCCAGGCTGCCGAGAAGCAGAATGTGCGAACTTAACCCCTGTGCCACTGGGCTGGCCCCAGTTTCCATCTTTCAAGTCTCTAATATCACCTTCCTTATCAACTGTTCCTTAACCACTAAACCAATGCCACACAATTTAGTTTTTGTTTAGGCAAAACCCCATTTCAACATACAAATAGTTATATTACTTTAGGTATTGATAGCTGTTTAAAGATATGAACGAAAATTTCTGCATTTTTATACTGTAGACTTATTTCTCATTCATAAGAAATTTGCCATAGATTTTGCTCACTGACTCAAGGTTCTTCCCCAAATGATAGCAGTGTTGACGCAAATAATCCACAATCAATATACAAATAAAGATTGGGGTGATTTTATTATGAACCAGGTCTGAGGACTCGCCTGGGGCTTTCTTCTCCAAAGAAGGAAGGGCACCAAAGAAATAGGGTGTACAGAGTGGTTATATACCATCTTGGAATGAAGAGCATACATCACATATGATAGAATGTCCCTTTTACAATAGTCATGAGATTGCTTTGCTGGCACAGCAAATGGGTGAACACAGCAGGTTGGTGGTCACAAGGCGAGTGGTCACAAAGTCACAAGCAGGTCAGTAATTAATCCTTAGTTTAGGGAAAGATGCTTATCCTAAATGAAATGCCAATATGGGGGGCAATTTACATCCCTATCTTTAAGGGCATCATTCTTGTCTTTGGGACATCATAAATATCTATAGCAGATGTATAATGTATGCTCAACAGGCCATGTCAGGCCCTTTTGGAAAAACAAGGTCAGGCTGAATTAGTTTTAATCCAAATGGCTTCCTCATAAACTCCAATATATCCTGTTGCTTTTCATTTATTTATCAACAGAGATTTAGATTCCTTCTGTGTTGTATATTTCTCATCTTCAATTGTGGCTTCCAAGATCACCATAGTATTTGCCTCAACTGTGTGGCGTGGGGAAAGAGTATGGAGAATTTTACGTAGGGGGATTTTTGCTCTTTTTTATTCTTTTTATTATAGTAAGAACACTTACATGAGATCTACACTCACATTTTTAAGCACACAATACAGTATTATTGACTTTAGGAGCTCTTGGGGAGGAAGAAATTTTCCTTTATCTTTCTAAGTTCTTCTGGCTGGTTTAAGAATTAAATTGACATGAGACAGATTAACAGGAGAAAAACAAACAAACTTTAATAACATGTGTACTTCCTGTATCCATGGAAGAGAGCCAGGAAAACTGAGTAACTTGCCAAAATGGCTGAAGCCACCACTTTTAATACCATCTTCAGCTAAAGACAAAAGAAGATGGTGGTGGTGAAAGGAGTTGTTTATGGGAGGTTACCAGGAAAGGCATAGTAAACAAGGGTAAGGTTGGTATGCAGATTTAAGTTGTTTCCTTCTGCATTGACAAGAGTTTTTAGAGATAAAGTCATCCTCCTCTTCCTGTAGGGGGAGGCATCCTTACAAATGGAGATTTCCCTTACAAATGGAAATGGCCTTTACAAAGCATAACTTCTACTTGGTTATCAGAGCTTCTCCCATGTCTGCTGTTTCTTAAAAATCAACTAGCCCAAAATAATCTTTATACCAAAGAGACATATTTTGCAGTGACAAATTCATCTCCCCTATAGCACTATGTTGTACCACAGATCTCTACAACCAATTAGTCTTGCATAGCTGAAACTTTATACCTGTTGAACATCTCTCCATTTCCCCCTCCCCTAGCCATTGTCAACCATCATTCTACTCTCTGCTTTTATAAGTTTGACTATTTTAGATATCTCATATAAGTAGAATTGTTACCAGACGAGGTTCGTTTTGCCTGCCACACAGTATGCTAATCACCAAGATGACAAGTTTGCAGCATAGAAAGGGTTTATTCACAAGGCAGCCAAGCAAGGTTATGGGAGAACAAGCCTCAAATTCACCTCCCCAAAATGGGGATTAGGGATATTTATGAGATAGAGAGGCAGGGTGGTCTGAAGTATGGGAATTGATGATTGGAGGTAAGGAGAAGTGAGTTAATTGATGATCTGCTCAAGCATAGTCAAGCTTCACAGCTCTTCATAGGATGCGTGGTGACAACATGGTGGCAGTACCATGATATGAAGGTGGAGTTTTTGACCCCCTGACGTCAAAGGGTCACCTACCAGGCATTAGCACAGGCCCAGTTGATGAGTCAGTGGTCTTAACCAGCCTGAACTGGACAAACAGTCATCAACTCTCAGGTCCTGAGAAAGTTAAGCAGCATTACTATGGTGACCCAAGTGTCGGAAATGTTATCTATAGGCTGGGTGTTAGTAATGCATTATCTAACTGATTTTGCAAATAGACAACTGAGTACAGTTAAAGCAAGTTGGCTCCTGGTTTCAGAATCAAGTGGTATTTATCTATCTGTGCTATTGTACTTAGCATAATGTCCTTCAGGTTCATCTTTGTTGCTGCATTTGGCAGAATTTCCTTCTTTTGTTAAGGCTGAATAATATTTCACTATGTGTATATGCAACACTTTCTTTAACCATTCATCCACTGATGGACATTTAATTGTCTCCATATCTTCACTAACGTGAATAATGCTGCAATGAACATGGGAGTACAAATATCTCTTAGGGATCCTATTTCAGTTCTTTTGGATATACACATAGAAGTGGGATTGGATCATATGGTAGCTCTATTTTTAATTTTTTCAGTAGCCTCTGTATTGTTTTCCATAGTGGCTGCGCCATTTTGCATTCCCACCAATAGTGCACAATTTTTCCAATTTCTGCATATCTTCTCCAACACTTTTTTTTTGATAACAGATGTGAGGTGATATCATCTCACTGTGGTTTTGACTTGCATATCCTTTATGATAAGTGATGTTGAGCATCTTTTCATGTATTGGATGTCTGTTTGTATAAAGACTTACACGTAAGACCTAAAACTATAAAACTCCTAGAAAAAAAAATAGGGGAAAATCTTCTTGATATTGTTCTTTGCAGTGATTTTTTGGATATGACACAAAACCACAGGCAAGAAGAGCAAAAATAGACTAGTGAGATTATATCGAAGTAAAAATCTTCTGCACAGGAAAGGAAAAAATCAACCAATTGAAAAGGCACCTTATGGAATGGGAGAAAATATTTGCAACCCTATATCTGACAAGCAGTTAAAATCTAAAATACATAAGGAACTTCTGCAACTCATTAGCAAAAATCCAGTAACCCAATTTAAAAATGGTCAAAGGACTTTAACTGACATGTCTCCGAAGAAGATATAAAAATGATCAACAGGGGCCAGCCTGGTGGTGCAGCAGTTAAGTTTGCACATTCCTCTTCTCAGCGGCCCAGGGTTTGCTGGTTTGGATCCTGGGTGCGGATATGGCACCGCTTGGCACGCCATGCTGTGGTAGGCGTCCCACATGTAAAGCAGAGGAAGATGGGCACGGATGTTAGCTCAGGGCCAGGCTTCCTCAGCAAAAAGAGGAGGACTGGCAGTAGTTAGCTCAGGGCTAATCTTCCTGAAAAAAGAAGGAAAAAATGATCAACAGGTATATGAAAAGGTGCTCAACATCACCAATCATTGGGAAATTTCATAGGAGGATACTATGTTTCAGACATGGAAACATTCTGTATTGTGTCAGTTCAGATTTTGTTGGCTAGAATTCAGTCATATGGCTGCTTCTATCTACAAAGGAAACTGAGGAATGTGGACTGATATGTGCCCAGGACGAAGAAATGGGTGTGGTGAGCAATTAGCCAGTTTCTATCATATGAAATATTATTATAACCTACCTCAGCTTCCACTTCACCTCGTTCACATGAAGAGAATTTGAGCTTTTGAGTCACCAAGATGGATCATTGCCGCCCCTTTGTGGCTCCTTGAGGCCATAACCATTTCTGGTCAGATTGTTTTGTGACCTTGTGTAGGAATTAGACGTCCAGTTTCTGACCCTCAGGAGGCTAACCAAGACCTTGTCAGGTGTAACAACAAGAAGCCAGACAGAAACAGACTCGTATGTATACTTGTCCTAAAGTTTTACTCTTCGGTTCGTATTAAGCAATTCGCTAGGACTGAATAATTCAGACAGGAACAAAGCAGGATTAAGGCAACTAAAAACCAGGTATGAGTTTTCTGTAGTCAAGGCGAATCCTGACTGAGTAGAATTCACAAGGCATGCAAAGCAGCAAGGAGGATCAGACGCAGACAAGCAAACAGCATGAGACAAGTTGTCCTGACATGGATCTCAGGATCAGAGGCATTTTCATCTATAATCCAGCAACCTGGGGCTTTCTAATCAACCCACTCACTCCCTGGGAGGCCCATGATCTACAGGGTTCTGGAAATTATCAAAGATCTATAAGAGTAAATGAAAGTATATAAGAGATAGCTGGCTAGTCACTTAAACTTTTGGAGTATGTCTTTATTCAGGGAAAAAGAGGAATATAAATGCAAACCCGGTTTTCTCCGCTGCTATGGCTATGAAAATCATCCTGCTTAGTAAGGAAGAAGCGTCCTGATGGCCATTTGGCCTGAAACACTGTGTCTGCTTTTCTGATAACTGTCTCTTCTGGAGCCTTACTGCTTTCAGTGATGATTGTCCTTCTTTAAAATGTGCTATGTTTTTGAGTCTCACCTTCACTCAGGTGATTAAAATCGTCCAATTTTGGGGGTTGAAAATAATTGTTAGAATGCTTGTTTTTATATACATGCCCTCTCAGACACTACTGAATTACAGGCAGTTTGTGGGAATAAAAGCCCATCAAGTTTATACCCATTATCTAAATATCATCTAAAGATTTCCAATCCGTTTCAGTGATCCTCTCAATCAAAGATTGAAAATTCAGCTCCCCCCTACATGAAATCAGTCTCAGTTCAATTGAGAGTTGGTTGTCCCTGGGTCTATGCTGATGAAATATTTGATGGTATTGCCTCTCTAATGCATTTGAAACATCACAGGAACTGCGACGTGAAGTCAAAATTAGACAATTTTAAAGGACATGGCTAAAGGCAATTTGATTATTCTTGCTGTTAAGTTTTCAGTTCTGGTCACTGCATAATCATTCCAATTGATCACTTCACAATTAATCATGAGGACCCGCTAAAAGATCAAATCAATAGGCCTTGAGCAAACTGGGCACATTGAGGAGGTCTGGGTCTGAGGAAAACTCTCACGGAACTGTGCACCTAGTAGTTGCCTACAAAATGTTTGATGTTGGTGATGTTGATGGCCGTCATTGGAAAAGTAGAAACATAATGAACAGAAACTAAATTTTCAGTCAGGCTAACATATTCTGCCTTTTGAAACAGGCATATAATTTTTTTCTTGTCTCTGAATTTGCTTTCATCCCCAAAGTCAAGATGCCACAGAATTAGCATAACCATCAACACTATTCAGCACTTACTCACAGAACAATTTTAGATGTATTTGTAAGTTAAAATGAATTTCCAACATGTTGAGCCACGTGATCTGTCGTGTTAATCTAGATGTCAGGTGCCTAAACTTTCTCTGTGAGAAAGTATTTACAGTTTTTGCTGAAAAAGTCATAAAGAACATACGTGGGAGATGATTGTTATTTAAGTTAGTGAATTATATCTATTGTCAACTTCTTCTTAACGAAAACACCTACACTGATTAGTTCATATTTTGGATTAAGGGGATTATTTCCAAACCTCATTTTTTCTAATCAAATAGTTGTTTGTTACAGAAACATGGCAAGCTGTCAAATGAGTCGAATGTCTTTTTCTAATCCTGACTTATTAGTATAATTTTTCCCTTCAAGATAGACAGTAAAAATATCCATGGGAGCTATAATTGGCTACGAAATGAGACAGTTGCCTCTGGCAATTGAGGTGAAACAGGTTGACTGTTGAATTGTAAAGACCCTATTTTCCGTTGTTAGCTCTTGCTCCTCTCCCTTGCCCATCTGCGTGGTGTGAGGTTAATCAGCAGTTCCATTGAATGAAGCTCCATGGTACTCGGAACTTGTAGGCGAGCACACTTTCTTGCTTTGTAAACTGGGAAAAGGACCTCACTCTGTCAATTTCCTCATCCGCAAACAGAGAACAGTCCCACCATTTTGCTGAATTGGCCAAAAAGAATTCAGTATAGTGCATATAACATGCCTGGTAGGAAATAGGTACTAAATAAAAGGCAATGATAATTATGGTGAGTTGCTATATTTTGGAAAATAATTTATCTAATTTGAATTGCATAGCAAAACAACCCCACCGTCCCTCCTAAGGAATGGCTATGTTTATTTCACAGCCAAAATATTAAATGTCAGTTCTAAGTCCAGATAAAAATTTTATAGCCAGCTACCAACTCTGGAAAATGGAGGTTGATAATGGAAGTGCTGACAAATCTTTTGATGTTTTCAGGAATGTAATGGGCTTCTTAAGGAACCGGAGTTGCAAGGTAAGCTGTTTACTCTTTTCTGCTAAAGAGGCAATTATGCAGGCCTGGTGAAGAAGTTTATAATATGATTAAACAGTCAACATTAAATCAAAATGGTGATTGAATCCCCAAGAGGCAGTTTACCTTCACAGCATTTTTGAGTTACTGAATTGTATTTTCAAATGTCTTTGCACTGGACAGTGGGAAAGAAAATGCCAATGTTTTTAAGATAGTGTTATAATGAAAGTGGGTTAATGGAAGGATGACTTTTTAAAGAAAAAAATCCTAATTTTAATATTTACTAATGAGAAAAGTTGCTTCTGTTTGCATTTTTAAGAATTCTTCAAAATTACTACATTTTAGATGACTGGTCCAGACAATTTACTGAATGTTTACTCATGCTAATTTGCATCAGATTTACATCTGCTATACTGCAAAGCAATTTGTGCTAACACATGTAGCTAACAAAGATTACACTTTAAATCTGTGTAATAATTCAATTCCCAATTTATTTCTAATATACTAGATATTAGTAAATTTATAAATACTAAAATATATTAAATATATTATAGAGGAAGTTTCTGCATATTAACCTGAAAAGACAAAATCCCGGTAAGTATTTACTAGCCTGGTAAATAATATGACTTTTATATTTAGCATTTGGAATGATTTATTAACTATCACTATGTCTGCATGGAATAAAAATCCACAGTTTTCTATCTTCTGATATGCCCTAAAAATAAATAATAACCTCTTTATCAGTGTTTTTTTTTTTTAACGGAAGTTTAAGGGAAAGTACACTCAAAAACAGATCTGCTCAAACAATGTAATAATTACATGGAATTGAGAAAGTCATATAGCCTCTCTAAGCCTCAATTTAGCTAGCGTAAATTGGAAGTAAATGAAGATTAAATAAAACACAATGGAGGAACACTTTGAGTTTTACACAAATGATCAAAATTCTAATTTTGATGACACAGTTATATTTTTAAAAATAAAATGACCCTAAGAAGGATAAGAAGATGTTTATTTAATAGATAACATAAAGTAGTGGTTAAAAGTACGATCACTATATTATCTGGGTCAAATCCGTGCTTTTTCCCGACTAGCTTTGTAATGTTGGGCAAGTTATTTAAAAGTTCTGGGCCTTGCTTTCCTCATCTGTAAAATAGGAGATTAATAATACCTCTTAAGTTTATTTTAAGGATTGAAAAAGTTAATGTATGTAAAGTTCTTCAACATGTACCTGGAAAAGAATAGTTGTATTGAATTTTTAGATGTATATGTGTGTATGCGATTGCATCTATTTGAAAGCTGAGGTCTCATGGGGTTCATTTTCCAAAAATTTCAGATAGTGTCTCAAGTATAAATAGACACTAATAACAATAACTCACACTCACCTTTTCTGTAGTAGGTATGACCTAGTAAAGCAGTAGATTTTTGTATACCAAATCTCACTTTATTTTGAAAACTAAACTCAGAACCGGTAGGCTTTGGAGTAGTGGTCCTCCAAGTTTAGCATATGTCAGAATCACAAGGATGACTTGTTAAAACACAGATTTCTGGGCTCCACCACCAGAGATTTCCATTCTAGATCCTGGGTAAGGCCTGAGGATTTGCATTTTTCACAAATTCTCAAGCGATGCTGATGCTGTTTCTTTGGGGACCACATTTTTGAGAACCACTGCCCAAGAGAAAAATTTGGAGAGAGAAAGAGCCATTTGAATGTAGTATAAATTTTTTATTATTTTAAATAGGAAAAAAATTACATATACAGTTTGTGCTAACCCTTCACTGGTTAGTTGATTTGCACAGAGTATAAATGGTGTTACAGAGGAACAGAACGTCTGCTCACATAGGACAGAAATTTATTCCAATGACTTAGATTCTATTTCTTAAGAAATTCCTCTTGGTAAATCCGTGTCTTCTGGAAACATCTTTAACCATATCCAGTTAGAGAAAATGCTCAGTCTTTTTGAAGCAGAAGATAACTACTGGAGAACAGTTGGATAAATTAAGGTTAAGATTAAGAGAGTTGACGATATATTAAAGTCTTTCATTGACAGGCTAACAATAATACACCTCAAACCTAGGCAGGCGGCAGTCAAGTCTCCCTACCGCCAGGGTGTTTGACCAGGGGAATGCCATCTAGTAGTGTTTTAGGAAGATTAATTTTATGGTGGAATAGAAAAGAATAAGGATTAATTTAGGCTGGGAAAGAGGCTGTGCTCATAGAACTCTTATGAATGGTGGCAGGAATAAAAAGAGAGACAAAGAGAGATGCATTTGGAGGAAGTATTTTATGGTCTTTGTATTGGATTAAGTTTCTGACTCTAAACCAATGTGGCTTGGGTTCAGGCAAGCCTTTTTTCTTGCCCTGTATCAACTTGGAAGCAAAAGTCTGCACTGGTCTTCATGTCTTCAATAAAAATCCACTCTACCAGGGATTTATTCAACCAGGATTTCATGTCTCTCAAATCCCCTTTGGACAATCTCTTTGTCAATTTCTCCTCTCTCCCTCCAGCTTCCAGTCCTCTCTCTTCCTTCTCCACTCTCCCACCCACACCACCCCACGTGAAACGTGTAGGTAGGAGGCAGGGTCAAGACACACGTTATGTGACGTTTTTTTATTGCCTTGTTTTATCTTATTTGAAGAGTAGAGACCAAGACTGAATATAACTTGGAACAAGAAAGAGGAGAGAAATTGAAGAGAAATGAAGAGAAAGAATAGCATTTTGAGAGCACCCTCTCCAGACCACCCTCTCATTGCTTATCTTTTATCATCTTATTTTTAAATATGAAGGCCAAACTCTGTAAGCTTAGATGAAAAGATAAACTCTGGGATTGGAGATGGAAAAGGGCAGAAATCTGGGATATAGTGAGGAGAGAGAAAAGTGCTGACTGGGGGGGCCTGGTGCTCCTGGTACCAAAACCAAAGTGGGTTCACCTCCTGGTAAGTTAATTCAGACTCCCTAACAGAAGTGATTGTCACACAAAGTAGGGTATATTTACAGCAAACAGGAGGCCACGTGGAATCATTTCCAAAGTCGTGGCATCCCTGAACAAAGGAAAGCAGATGCCTTTTATTTCAGATGGGGAACAAATATTCAAAAGGGCGAGGTGGGCATTCATTTGAGAACACGCAGTCGGAAAACATGCTTCCAAATACATTGCAGGTTGTGGTAATAAGGGCTAAGCTCTTCCCAGAGAGGAGATCTTAGCATTAATAATGAGGCAAAGGTCATAGGCATCACTCTTGTGAGGCTTGGTCTGGTTCAGGGTGGTTGGTGATTACATCTCTTAAACAGTTAAATGCTTCTAAACCTACCCTTGAGTTCCTTGCAGCAATTAGTTGGTGACACTACCTACCCCATAACTTGGCTGGTATTGAGGAGGACATAGGGAACTTAAGGAGTAAGCAGGGTCACTGATCACCTTGCTTTTTCCAGGGCATTCCAGCTGTTGTGAAAATGGTAGAAGCAGTTCCATTATGTAATACCATTTTATGTACATGATTCCTGTTGAACACAGCAAGTCAAAGGTGGAACCATGCAGCTGCATTGATTCTTTAGTTTATGAAAGTTAAGGTATATTGAGAAATGTGTTACACATTTGACACTAAGCTGCTTTTGTTGCCAATAAACAATATGAAGCCAAAGTGCAAAAACAAACATTTAAAAGCAGAAAGGTAAGAGGAAGTCACTAGATAGAGACATTAGAGAAACACCAAAGCTATGATATTAAGCATTTAACTGGAGAATTCTAGTCTCCCTAAACTTGGGAAATCATTTTATAATGAGCACAGCAGCTAAGATCCTTCTACGTACCATGAGATGATGTCTAAATGACAAAGCTGTCTGAAAATGTCTTCTTCATTTTTGTGTGAGATATTTTTAGGGGTGAATCTCCATGACACAGTAATGACAGCCGATATCTTGGCACTGTTTACTGCAGCCGTCTTTAGTATGTTGATAGCAAATCCATTTTAATGCTTCATGAAACACAGCATTTAAAAAAGCGCAATCCAACAAAATGTGTGCATTTTTGCCTTATGTGTAGTCAGAGCAAAAATAATGAAAAGTTGGAAAATATTCTCGCAATTATTATTAAGAGAATATTCAATTTTGACACGGCTATAGACTTTTTACATTTGGGTTGTTATTTTTTTCATCTTAATTGTAAACTGACATCCTGGAAATGCTTAGACCCCTGGAGAAAACAATGATGAAATTAATCACCCATTCAGATGGAATTTTTAAAACGTGATATTTTTCTGAGTGGTGGAGAAAGAGATATGAATGGGAAGGAGAATCGTGTTCTGTCTGGAGAGGAGGCTGATATGACAAATGTCACTGGCAGTTACTGAAATAGTAACTAAAATTTTAGCGGCCTTTGGAAGCTGGGAGAGCAGAGGTGAGGGCATCCACAAAAATGTCGTCCCTGGCCTGAGGGTGCTTGCTCTTTGCAGGACAACCCACCACGCTCCTCTGCAGGATACACTCCCTCCTCCGCCTTGCCTCTAGTCTTGCTTAAGAGGTAGAGAAGGTTAGAGAGAAAAATAAAGAGAAGTTTAGTTCATATTTGGTGATGTGGACGAGAAGGAATACAAATTCGCTTTCAACGAGGAGCTTATATTACTCAAATGCTCTCTTCAGCAAATGATCAGAAATAAGGAGGCAAATGATCTTATGCAGAAATGAGGAGTTAACAAATATTTATTGACACTCTAGAATAACTAGTGTGCCTCTCCTGTTGTGCCAAGTGAGTTGCTGCTGCAGACAGGTATATTTGTTTCTGGCATACTAAATAGAAATATAAAATGCATGCTATAAATGGTAGTCAAGCATAGTCGACATAATTCTATTCTTCAGCTAAAATCTGAATTCATTGGGCTGACCTGAGAACTACCATTCACAACATTGTGGCTGTTGAAAAATGTTTTTTGAATTCCAAACAATTGATTTGCAGATGAACTTCTGGTACATTCGCTAACTGGGCTCCCAATTGTACAGAACAGTACAAAGGAGTTGTAAGAGCCTATCGGAAGATACTATGACCTGGATACATCAGAGTTCAATGAGACAGTGGCATGCTTCTGGAGATAATCTTCTGAAAGAGCCCAGCACATGCTTAGTCATTTACCTGCATTCCATATTAACTCTCCTTAAGTTTATCCATATCAAAGCTTCTTTCAAGTGCTTATTGATACGCTTATCTGATCTGCTTAATTAAGCACAGTATTGACAAAACCTGGATCTTTATTTAATCTAGCCTAGTTGTAGTTAGAAGAACTCTTTCAATTTCCGATGAAGCTTAGCCGAAGCATGAAAATAGAAACCTTAGGATGACAAGTCAGCTAAGTTAATATTTTTGCATTTATCATATGCCAGATGTTGTGCTAATCCCTTAACAAAGATGGTCTCTTCGATCCTTTGAATAACCCTATGAGATGAGTATTATTTTTTCACCCCCATTTAACATATATGGAAACAGAGGCCAGAATTTCCAAAGGCAGTAAGTTGTAGAGCCAAGATTCAGATCCAGGCATTTTATTTCAGGAGCCTGCTCTTAATAACTCTGCTATGTTGCTAGCTGTTTACATCTGTCTGAGAGGTAATGCGTTCATTCTCATCAAAAGGAGTTTGAGCTGAGTTGAGTAGTCAGCCTGGAAAATCAAAAATTACTGTCTTATCTTCCCCAAATGATAATAAACTATTTTTCAAGAATTAGTGCCTTTAACACATTTTATCATCTCTCATTTCATCTAGAAAAGTGTTCTGCATCTTTTAGGAACTCAGCAAGCATTGACTGACTCAAAACTAACATATATGTATCACACTAGCTTTTTAGGATAGAATTTCTATCAGAATAGTTAATGACAACAAAATAGTTGCACACCTTTTCCTTTTCTCCTATTCACATAGTGTGTGGTTATCAACAAAACTTTATTTCATGCCATTCACTGGGTTACCACCTAGAACATTCAACATGTATACTAGAAATACTGTCTAAGATTAATTTACAAATTACATATACTTTTGAAAAAATGCATGTTAATAAAGGCTATAATATAGTTCTAGTTCCACATGGACTAACTGAAATAAAACTAACATCTTTTTGAGTCAAGGCTTGTTCTAAGTTCTTTACTGTCATCACTCACTTACCTTTTCTTTGAGCGTAAGAACTACTAATATTCCATTTGACAGGTGAGGAAACTGAGATTTGGGGAAGTTAATAAAGTTGTCCTTTATCAGACAGCTGGCTAATGGTTGAGCTGGAATTTAAAACTAAGCATGTGAATTCCGGAGCCTTAGGTCTTAAACATTGCACAACACTGGCTCTCTGCTGTCATAAATCATAAATTATATTTTCCTTGATATCTAATTTCTTTGAAGCCTTTCTCCTTTTGGGTCTGCATACTAACCAGTTGTACTACATGTTTGGCAACTGTAAACTAGGTAGAATGTTCAGATTTTTGTCAGTATTTTCTTTTCTTAAAACAAAATTAGAAAACAATCTCATTTTCATAACATTCATTTAGTACATTTTTATCTTAAAAAATGCTATGCTGTAGAATGTAGGGTTTTCAAAGAAGTTTGATATGGATTCTTTCTTAGATGACCTTACCTTCTCAATCTATGTTCCTCAAGGAGATTGGAATGGAAGAGAGATATAGAGAGAGAGACGAAAATCTCCTAAGAAGCATTTATAAATCTTTATAGTTGACACCCTTCCAACCTTCTTCTTGAGAATCTGATATTCCCATCTCTGGTTTTGTAATAATAACATTTTTTACCAGGAAGAAGAAAGTGTTTAAAAGCACCTCCCCATTCCTGGCTCCCTCCCACTGGATATTTTCTCCTCAGGAGTTAGGTAATAGGGCATAGGGGTCCCTCCCACTTCCTTTAATAGGCTAAGTGTGAACAGAGTGATGTTCAGGGAAAAGAAGGCTAAGATCAATAAATTTAGGCCTGCTTATAGTCCAGACTTAAGCTAAGGGCAACATGTCTTCCTGAAGCTCAAGCTAGTTCAGCCTAGAAGGCCAAGAAAATAATCTACATGGGGATTTGGAAATATAGATCAAAAAAAAGCAATGCTCCTGGAGGACACTCTGAATCCATTTCCCCTGGGAACTGGAGGAAGTCCATATCTATTCAGAGGCCATGGCTAGATATCTTTCCATTTGGAAAAATGACTAAGAGTATAACGCCTTGAATTTTTTTAGGCCTTTATAAAGTCAGTGGAACACTGTTACTAAAATTTTCTCATTGGATTCTCATAATAATCCCTCAAAGTAAAGAATTTTTGTTTTATCAATGGCAGGGAAATGACCCTCTCTGGGAAATGGAGGACATTGGTTTAAAAATAACATGTATACTAACCAGAGATGTGTGAAATGAATAATAAAAGCTGTGTGAGTAGCTGTGGAGACTGACCTACGTGAGTGTGGTTGCTATGAGAGGAGAGCGGGAACACAGGACAGAATTTGACGAAGTAAGCAAGCTATAAAACCACTTTCTAGAGGACCAGTCACCGGGGGTTACTCCAGCATATCAATTAACGCAATCAACGCAAGGTGCAAATCAAATGTGAAAATCTTATGCTACTAGTAAGTAATAAACTATAGACGAACATAGAATTTCATCTATATGTTCCAGTCCATCAGGGTTTGGTTTGTTTCCGATTCAGGAGCAGGTATTAAATACTGTTAGGAAGGCCTGCAAAATCACCCTATGAAAGTTGTTCAGCAAATACCTAATTACAACTTGACCTGTTCATAAGACCATGAGAAAATCAATACATCTTCTTCATAGAGAGCAGGCTCTCATTGGAAGCTGAATTCCACTTTTTCTCTCATTTTTTATTTAAAAAGTGAACAGATTTTCTATTTGAATGTTGAATAGGAAATGCCTGAAAATTTACTACATCTCCGGGGCTAACTTTTGAAACTTCTTTATATTTAATAGGGCTTTGATGAACACTTTTTAGTCAGTAGAACTTAATAACCAAAATAACTGAATATTATGTAAAGTGTCTGTGATTTTTACAAGCAAATAAAAGCCAAAAGGAAGGAATAGACTTTAATATAATTATACCTGCATGTGGAACCAACAGTATAATTACTTCAATTGTTATAGAAGTGATTTCAATTATGTACTCTCCATTACTGTATATTTGCATTAAAAGGGAAAGATATAATGATTCTTATTTTAAAATATGTGATGAATTTTTCTTTCTTATTTTAATAAGAATAAATACCCAGTAGTGCAAATAATTTAACACACAAGTATTTTGCGGATCTTTTTCTTAACGTTACGGTCTTACTATAACACAATGAAATATGTGCGTTGACCAACACCGTAGTCTTTGAAGCATACCATTTCTGGATAAAATATGCTTCATTCCGAAACAGATTGATATAAAAATGCATGCATACTATAAAAGAACAAAGACAAACTGTTTTCTAAAACATTAACTTTCTTATATTCACACATTTGGATATTGGTGAAAATAAACATTTAAAGCAGTCTAACAAGCTGCCCCAGACCTACACAGTCCTGTCGCGTTCTATCCGAGTGACAGATGCAAGACTGGAGAGTCAATAATCCCCTTTAGGAGACATGTTTATAAAGCCAGTGTTGTCAGGATTTTTATGAACTCGCTCATTGCTCAAACCAAAAGTAAAATAAAATTTAAAAACAAAATAAGTAGCTGTTCTTAATTTTTTAATACATGTCATCTCGTCACACGAGATCTGTTTGTTTCTGTCAATCTGTTGGCTTAACTGAATCAATTCTTCTGAGCCTCAAAACACAAAAACTTACAATTTGGTTAAAATCTGGAAAACAACTCGTTAGCATCTCCATGGTGTACCTAAATGCATCAGAGTAATTGTGTTCTAAGACAAAAGTCATGTTCAGCTTGATTTTAGTAGATACAAGCTATTTCTCAATTAGATTTGCATTTAAATACTTCACCAGTATTTGATGCTCAAAATTGAATTACAGTAGGATTCATTTTCCTATTGTCTTTGTGGTTCCACATCCTATCCTTCCCACACCACTTCCCACAAGACTAGAGTAAGCAACCCTGGGGGTTCATGATCAAACTGTTCTCTAAAAATTAAAGTATCTTGGGAGCCAGCTGGTGGCTCAGTGGTTAAGTTTGCACATTCTGCTTCAGCAGCCCGGGATTTGCAGGTTCAGATCCCAGGTGCGGACCTGTGCACTGCTTGGCAAGCCATGCTGGGGCTGGCGTCCCACATGTAAAGTAGAGGAAGATGGGCACAGATGTTAGCTCAGGGCTAATCTTCCTCAAAAAAAAAAAAAAAAAAATTAAAGTATCTTTTACTCCCTCATGTTTCTCATAGCCCCAACATTGACATCATTAATATTAAAGTTCTATGGAGTTCACAGAACAAGAAATAAATCTAGAGTGACTTGAGTAGCTGCACTCAAGTACCAATTTGCATTCACTGAGTTTTTAGACAAGATAACTTACCGCTAGCAATTTGCGAGCAAAATCATCCAGTTTATTAAGTGTTAGATTCTTACCTAGCACAGACGAAAAAGGACTATTTCTCCCCCGTATCCCTCTTTTATCTTTGGTTTACTGAGGTATAATTTAAATACAGCAAAACTCACCCTAAAAAGGTGTACAGTTCTATAAATTTTGACAACTTATACAGTTTTGTACATACCATCACAATCAACATATAGAATATTTTCATCAACCAGAAAAGTTCTCTGATAGCCCTTTGTGCTCAATCCCCTTTTCCCCTTTCCCCAGTCTCTGGGAAATCCTGCTCTGGTTTCTGTCCCTACAGTTGTGCTTTTTCCAGAACATCAAATAAATGGAATCATAAAGAATATAGTCTTTTTTTTCTGGATCTTTCATTGGCATCCATGTTGTCGCATGTACTGGTAGTTTGCTCCTTTTTATTGCTGAGTAATATTTTGTTATATGGATGAACCACATTTCTTTATCCGCTCCCCAGTTGGGGGACATCCAGGTTGTTTACAGTTTTTGGTGATGACGAATAAAGCTGCCATAAAGATTTGCCTATAGGGTTTTATCAGGACCTATGTTCACTTCACTCGGGTATTTACCTAGGAGACGGATTGCTGGGTCTTATGCTGGGTCTTATGTCTTTAACTTTTCAAGCAACTAGACAACTGTTTTCCAAAGTCATTATACCAATTTACATTTCTAGCCGCGATGCATGAGAATTCCAGTTACTCTGAATCACTGACAGCATTTGATGTTGTCTGTTTCTGTTTGTTTATTTTTGATCACAGCCACGCTAATAGTTATCTGGTATTATCTCATTGTGTTTGCAATTTGTATTTTCCTAATGACTAATAATGTTGAGCATCCTTTTATGTGCTCATTGGCCATTTATATCTCTTTGTGGGTGTCTGCTCAAATATTTTGCCCATTTTTCAAATTGGGTTGTCTTATTACTGAGTTTTAAGAGTTCTTTATATAGTCCGTTTTTTTTTTTAAGATTTTATTTATTTTCTTTTTCTCCCCAAAGCCCCCCAGTACATAGTTGTATATTCTTCATTGTGGGTCATTATAGTTGTGGCATGTGGGACGCCGCCTCAGCGTGGTTTGATGAGCAGTGCCATGTCGGCGCCCAGGATTCAAACCAATGAAACACTGGGCCACCTGCAGTGGAGCACGTGAACTTAACCACTAGGCCACGGGGCCAGCCCCTATATATTCTGGTTTTTATATATTCTGCTTCTTTTTATATTCTGGAGTGGGAGTGATCTTTCTGTATGACTTTCTACATCTTAAGTGGAAATAAACATTGTTTGTCTTATTTGAGGACAATAAATATACTATTTGCAGACGACAGCTATATAAAACTCAAAGTTTTTATTTAAACCTTTTATGACCATCTTATTTACCATATACTAGTTCCATGCTTATGTCTTTCATTTAAGTCCATACAAATATGAATACCCATAGACACTTTTGCCTTTGAAACTGTCTACAAATATAAGAAATAATTATTGAACAAATGGGTAAATGAATAATTTTGTTTGTCTTACTCTTTTCTTTCTCGGTGTTTGAGTGATCTTTTGTTGTAACTGGAAATTCCTATACGGTGGTTGGAACAAAGGAAAATCAGACCTGATATTGATCTAATTCTCAGGAGAGAACATGATTTCATAACAGCTTCAGCTCCATTACCACGATGGCCAGGCTGTCAAAACCCACCTACGAGTCACCTCTCGTTCCATTTGGACGGGATTCTTGCATTAATTATACTTTGCTGAATTCTTCTCAATAGAAGAAAACCACTCTACAAAGTTCCCATAAGCTTCCTTAACTTTTTCAAGAAGGAGTCTAAATCAGGCTGAGTTGTTGGTAAAAGAAAGAAATTAGAAATCCTGGTTCACATTTTACCTTTTCATGTGAAGCTCTCGTAGGAGACAAACAGAACTCCTGTAACACACTGCTCTAGCGATAGAGCCCGTAGAACAATTCTAACCACACCAAACTCTGCTGAACGCTCCTAGGAAGAGCAAGCTTCGTGGCCTAGGGAATAGATGCGCTTTATTAAGTGTTTCCACTTTATATTTTGTTATATTTTCCTTTTCTGAAATATTACAAAAAAGGAAGGTACAAAGGAAAAATAAGTCAATATTGGGAAAGGGTTGAGTAAGAGTAAAGCAGTGCGGGTATTAATGTACCTTTTCCTTTATTTGATTAAAGATCAAAAATGGTAAAGTATAGGGGCCAGCCTGGTGGTGCAGTGGTTAAGTTCACATGTTCCACTTTGGCAGCCCAGGGTTCTCTGGTTCAGATTCTGGGTGTGGACCTACAGACCTCTTGTCAAGCCATGCTATGGCAGGCATCCCACATATAAAGTAGAGGAAGATGGGCACAGATGTTAACTCAGGCCCAGTCTTCCTCAGCACAAAAAGAGGAGGATTGGTGGCAGATGTTAGCTCAGGGCTAATCTTCCTCAAAAAAAAAAAAAAAAGTAAAGTACATTCTACATAAATATTTCAAACCTTCTACTTAGAACTTCTACCAAATGTCTGTTGAATTGTCCAATGTACTCTGAGTGACCTAGGTTGTGGGATAAAAATGAGAAATGGAACTTGGCTAATGGAAAGTCAGCCAATGAAATCTTCTGCCCTGACAATGAGGAGTTTTGGACATGGGTAAAGTGGTACCAGCATTTGAATGTTATGTCTTCAAGTTGGAGGAGCACAGGGGCTAGAAGCCTGAGATATGACAGGAGTGAATGATCTCTTGGATCACGTCTGACTATGGGAAATAGTGGTTATGGTGTCTGCAGGTTCATCTGAGAGATGTATACAGGAGTGTGGGAAAACATTAGACCCAGTGTTTCCCTCATGTCAGCCAATGACTTATGCCTTACCAAAAAGCAAACTTAAAGGTGAGGAGGAGGAAACAGAAGATCCATAGCCTTCTAACTCCCTTCCCACACTCTTACAAATTTCCTACATTAAGGATTTTTCTGATACCTGGTAGTATCAGAATGCTTGTCAAGAGCATTTCAGCCCAAAACTCAATATAATTATTTAAGGAGGATTTAAAGTGATTAGGATTTAGATGCAGCCGTAGATTTTGCTTAACATGAGGCCACCTTATAGACTGGCTCACTCAAGAGTAGTCCAAGAAGGTTCCATTTCATGCTGAATTTCCTTCCATGGTCTGTCTATATAATGATTTCATATTTTTAGGCAAACACGGTACCAAGCAATAAAAGGGACCTGTTTTTCCTATTCTCAACTCTTGTTTGCTAAACTCAAACAAGCACAAACAAATAAAAATCCTTTGCAAAATATTCAGTGCACAAGCTCTGCCAATGTAAATGCTACCTCTGAATCGTGGACATCTGGGTCCCTTTTTGCATGCTTCTCTTCTCCATTTAGAGCTTGTGCTTAAGAAGAGACCTTGTGTACTACAGAGAGATCATGCTCATAGGCCCATGGTTATAGTCTAGAGATTACAGAGGGCTCTTCTCCTCATAAAGGCAACCCCTCCGGCTATTACCGTAGTCATGGTTTGGATCTTCAAACTGCCAACTCCTTAGACAGATAAGGGGAGGGTCTGGGAAAGTGGGGTAGGGGTTATTGTGCACTAATTCCTGTGTAAGGACAATGTTTGAAATATTAAATTTTGTCACCATCTGGTATTTTTTCTTCCCTTCTACTTGAAAAAAAAAATCCATTAGGTGTCAGATTCCTCCAAAATGGAGGTATGCAATAGGTTGAAAACCAAAACATGAACACTATGAGTCTAGCTTTTTTTTTTTTTCTGTTTTTGGGTGAAGAAGATTGGCCCTGAGCTAACACCTGTTGCCAATCTTCCTCTTTTTGCTTGTGGAAGATTGTCACTGAGCTAACATCTGTGCCAATCCTCCTCTGTTTTTCTGTACATGGACACTGTCACAGCATGGCTCAATGAGAGGTATGTAGGTCCATGTCCAGGATCCGAACCTGTGAACCCTGGGCTGCCCAAATGAAATGCATGAACTTAATCACTCTGCCACTGGGCCAGCCCCTATGAGTCTATTTTTATATGTCAAAAATGCACATCCTAGGGTGGCTCTGTGGTGTAGTGGTTAAGTTCGCAAGCTCTGCTTTGACAGCCCAGGGTTCGCAGGTTCAGATCCCAGGTGCAGACCTACATACCCCTCATCAAACCATGCTGTGGCAGTGTCCCAGATACAAAGTAGAGAAACACTGGCATGGATGTTAGCTCAGGGACCATTTTCCTCAAGGAAAAAGAGGAAGATTGACAACAGATGTTAGGTCAGGGCCAATCTTCCTCACACACACACCAAAAAAAACAAAAAGAAAATCCGTTGGTAGTCCTAGAACATTGCCTAGAATTATTGGAGAGTGCTGCAATTCCTGAGAAGCCATGCTGAGAGGAACAGGGAACACTTTGAAAGAGATCTGTAATTTTTGAGGTAATAGAATATAATGGATCATGACGGCGCGGGTCAATGCTTGAGTGCACAGATGATTCAAGTGCCCCCTCCCCCCCAACAATGACTTGGCCCTATGTAACCACCTGGAAATTAGACGAGACCCCTTGAAAACAGGGAACTCCAATAGAATGGGATTTAATCATTATCCTCACGTTTTAGGGCTTTAAAATAGAAGTGAAACTGCAAAGTCGTATTATTTCAATATTTTACTTTATGGACTGAGAGTCATGCCTGTTCACTAATCTACACTGGACAGCTAACCCAGTGGGCATAACTGGAGCCCCCTTTCTTGAGGGGTGACTACAGGTAGTGGACCTAATATTTTTGCCTACAGAGGTCATTTATGTATGAGTAGAAAAATAATCATTTAAATTAATGTTACCCTCTATACTCACTTCCCCATATTTCCTGAAATATGATGCCTTAATCCTACTAATCCTTCAAAAACATATACATAGTCTATAACCTCAAAAGCCACGATATAAGGTACCAGCTGGTGCACTGAGTCATGAGGCACTGGCTGGGACCACGTATAAATCAGATGCACGGAAAATTCCCAAGTGCGAACACAGCAAAGTTGGAGAAAAAAAATATTTTGGTTGTAACAGGCTCCCCCAAAACTACACTCATCACACTGTTGTAGTAAAATCAGAAGGAGGAAGAGGAGGAGGAGTAATAATAATAATAACAACAACAACGGCAACAACAGGTCATTTTCGATTGACCATTTACTGTGCCAGGCACAGTGCTGGGTATTTACAAACATTATTTTATTTAAACCCGGCAATCATTTTATCTCCATAGCCCATGCTTCTCATGACTCTTCCACACTGCTGTCCCTAACCACCAGCAAGCTCGAAAACAGGCTTTCCAAAGAAGAGGAATCACGTCTAAGTGCCTCACATGTAATTCAGTATTCACCTTGAAATAGCACATGGTAGTGCTGCCAGAAACAGATGTTGTTTTCAGTCCAACTTCACTGCATTTCTCTGGATTCTTTGTCATTGAAACACCGGTACAAAGGGAAGAACGCACTGTTAAATTTTTTTTTAACTTTAATGACTGCACACATGAATAATGAATGATCCAGAGGATGTAATCTCTCATTCACATACTTCCACACTAATACAACAGAACATCTACTTCCTGAATTTTACATGGCCCATTGGTTAGAACTTCTAAAAACTGGGGATGTTAAGGAGAGAGAGTTGTGGTTATCATACTCGAGCCATGGCTGAAGCAGATCTGGGACGGGCCATCTCATCTGCACTGTTATTTTTATGTGTGCAGAGCAGCTCTTCACAGTTATCAGAATGAAAATTCCATCTGCGACTTTATATATCTACAGACTTGGAGCAGAAGCCACAGACCTTTAAAAATGCTTATTTGTGACAAGAAAATGCAATACATTTTCAGAATCCTCAAATATTGAACCAGGAAAGAATATAGAAAACTCTACGCCAACATGAGCGGGGAGAGATTACAAACGTTATACAGAGGGGAAAACAACAGCATCCTGAATATCCCTATTGAGTAAACTGCCTCATTATTTAGTGTTGAATTGCAACTTTTTTTTCTGTATTGTCTCTGATATAATTTCAAAGTCAGGCAGATAATTGGAGAGTGGGAGGGCAGAAAGTGGGTGCTGTACATGGCAGGGCCACATGGAACTGAGGAGGCAGGGGGAAGGCAAGAACAAATTTAACTTTAGATTCTTTTTTTTAAAATAATGACAATTTATTAAATGAGAAGCAGTTACACTCACCTCCAAGATCTCCGAGTTTGAAGCAGCTGATAAGGCATTTAAGGATGTTAAATATGCATGGTGGGCTGTTTGTTCAGAAAGTCATTTTAACCTCGTCTTTTCATTGTCTGTCAAATTGAAAGGTAAGTAGCCCAGAATTTTTTAGAGAACATTTCATTTATCACAAATTCTCCAAAACACGCTTGTTTATTTCTAAACGTGTAACAAAATGAATACACAAGCCAGCATGCACTGTGGTTGCCAGGTAAACATCTTTGATTGACTTTCCTTTTCAGATGTTTATGACATTTGGTGTCAATGTAGAGTAGAGATATATTTGTAAAAAAGTCTGGGCGTGATTATTATTTATATGTATTTCCGTCTCCTAACTATCATTATCTATTATTTTTCTATTGATTCTCTTTTACCTATGTCTACGTGGCTTAAAAACTTGAAGAACCTTCTAGGAGAAAAAGCTATTTTATATGCCCTTGCTTGTTTTTTTCCCTAGAAGGTTTTTTACTAGCCCCAAAGGTGTGCATTGTTGGAATAATTTAGTACTATCCTAGGGCTAGTCAATTGTAAAGAAGTCTGCGCTATGGAAAAACTGCCTAAAAATTGCAACTCAACAACTTAGACTATGAAAAGGAACTGGCTGAGGATATATTTTATAACAAGGTTTCCCAGTTCATTTTTTAATCAACACTTTCCATTGGACTTTGTGTGGATTAGAAAGAGAATGTTAAGCTCTGAACTAATGTCATTCAAATAAGGGTAATGATTAAAAAAATACTTTCTTTAATTTTATAAAGGCTATTCTAGTCCTTGAAGAAGTCCTAAATCAACAATTGACCAAAGTTTACAGAAATTGCTTTGCTCAGTGGGGCAGTAACATGTATTTGGATCTGTAGCCATTTCCCGCAATTGAAGTGACCACTAAAAAGTAAAATTCAAATGATTTATCTAGGAGTTGGTAAACTTTTTTTTTCCATAAAAGACCAGAGAGTAAATATTTTTTGCCTTTGTGGGACAACTGTCTCAGCTACTGAACTCTGCCATTACTGTAACTCACAAGCAGCCATAGACATTAAATAAACCAATGGGCTTGGCTCTGTTACAATAAAACTTTATTTACAAGAACAGGCAGTGGCTGCATTTAGCCTGTGCACCACGATGTGCCATAGTTTTAAAACAGAATGATTAAAATTCAGTCATTCCTTGGAAAAGCAAGAAACTTGAATAACTTTTGATAAAAACAACTGCTTTATTTCAGATATTTTTAGACTATCATAACAATTCTCTTACCACATTGTCAACAAATCCAATTTTTTGACTGAATTGATAGCTTAATATACTCATAGAAAATGGATGTAAAAATGGGATTTTTTATTTCTGACTTGTTTTGCATGATTTTTTTAAACTACTGTTTTAGATTTCTAAATTACTTACTGCTAGCTGATAGAACAGGTCCATCTTCTTTTCCCTTCCAGTGATTTCCTTGGTCAATAAGCAGCTCAATACAAAGTTCTAAGGGCCTGCGCCCGGTCTTAATCTTTAAAACCTTCCTGAAGAGAACTTACCCATGTAAATTATTAAATACTCATGCAAACAGAACAAGATACTGAAATACACATGCTACATGGTGAAGGTATAATACTGAGTTAATTTACAAAATAACCTACGAAGAACAGTGTTGGAGAAAGAAAGCTTCATCCTTGACACACAGTTTTAAGGTGTGTCTTCATTCTTATTCACAGCAGGACGCTACCAACAATCTGTCAACTTTAATGTTTCTGCTTACCTCTCTTCTCCTCTCTTGATATTACGAGGAGGTGGAGGGTCCTTTCTGTGCATCTTCAGCTGCATAAAGAGTCTGTTTAGCACCTTTTACTAGTTAGCTAAGAGCTTTAGCTTGCTTAGTGGAAACCTGAATTACTGCAGCTTGATCCTCTCCTCGTGCAGACTGTGACAATGTTTTCTTTACTTTATTATCTTGTTATCCCTTAAAGTGTGCTTGGCCCACTTACATTAGCAGAAACCCATTTCCTCCTTCTACTAACAATAGCAAAATAGATCTATTAAAACTTTACAAGTGTGAGAAAGGAAGATCTATCACTTAGTTTCAAGTAAGAAAGGCCCACTTTTCATCACTGATTTAAACTCTCCCTTTTGCTACATCTCATTTACCCTATATGTTGCTGGCAAACAAAGAAATATTGGAGAGCACTTTATGTGTTTCATTTATGGTGCAACACTTTCTGTCTCCAAACCTAACTTACATCCCAGAATGCTAAATCTACCTGGCATGGAGCAGTTCCTGCCTTGATGATTAATTACGAGTCTAATAGAAAAGATAAACAACCTATTGCAATTGCAGAACAGTAAGCATACATTTCCTTAATCATGGAGAAATTACTAAATCCTATTCACCACAGGTGTGTAGGTTTATGTTACCAGCATCTGCTGTGAATCACATGAAGTTATGATTTTCATTCTCCAGCACCAATGGGTGTTTATGGAAATAACTGTACACTATACGATTTTGATTGCACAGAGAGAAAAATAGTTATTTGGAACGCAATTTGGACTGCAATATTTCTTTTTCGTTGCCTCTCATTTGGCAGCTTATTCTACTCAGATATTATCATCAATATGCCATACATAAACTTACATTCATCACTGGTACTTAGGCTTATTAACTAAACAGCAATTAAATTGTCGTAGGAGGATTATGGGAATGAATACAACTATGTGTCGCAATGTTTCCTTTTACAGCACAATGTGTTTTTTATTGTTAACAACAAGCCATAATGTAAACAATCTGTCTGAAAATACAAGTGTCATTGAAGGCAAAGGAAGCATTTTTATAAATATGCCCATTTATAGACATTCTTTGATAAAATTTAGCTACCCAGCATGTTCTAACATAAATTTATCTTGAACACAAATTGCACAGAAGATTCAATTATAGTATGCAATTTTACAAATTAATTAAGGTCTGATAGTGATGCAAAACCCCATCTCTCTATTTTTTTTCAAAAAAATAGGTGATTTTTAGAGTTATCAGTTCCCACTAAAATAATATATAACTCCTCCTCAGAAGCAAATGGTAACTTTTGCACACCTTGGTAGCCTTCATCTCCCTGGGAGAGAGACCTAGGTTTTGTGATTCCAGATCAACTCAGACCAGAACAAAGACAAGCAAATTCTGGTGTGTTATGCCATGACTGCATCAAGCTTGTGGATCATATGGTGGGTCCTTGCTATTCTGTCAACAACACTCAGTTTCTGTAACAGGGGAAAGCTCATTCTTCTTTTATGTAAATTCCTGAAAAGAGCCCAGAAGGGATGTCCCTGCCGGCCACCCAAATGGTTCATGTAGTGGGCTGGTTTTCAGAATCCTGGAAAGACATTTCCCATAGCCTGCAACATCACAGTAGATTCATTAAAGTGAATTACTTTAGGCTCACAGATGTGGGTATGTTTAACATAAAAGTATTCAGATTTTATTTATTTATTTATTTATTTTGAGGAAGACTGGACCTGAGCTAACATCTATGCCCATCTTCTTCTATTTTACATGTGGGATGCCTACCACAGTGTGGCTTGATGAGCGGTGTGTAGGTCTGTGCCTGTGATCCGAACCGGCGAACCCCAGGCCACCAAAGTGGAGTGTGCAAACTTAACTGCTACACCACCAGGCCAGCACCCCAGGCTTTATTTTTTTAAAGGCAGAATTGAAAAGGAGAGCCTGGGAGCTATTTTATATAAGGAGGGTAAAACTAGTCCTTTTGGTGAAAAATACACTTCCCTAACCTGATAGAAATCTTCTACCAAATGTTCATAAATATGTAGATATAGGATGAGAACCATTTACTGGGGAGTGGGAGAAAATAAAAAAACACAACTAAAATTGTCATCAGCTGTTACTGTACCTATAAATAGTAAGTTGTAATATTTGAAGTAACAAAAGTCATATTAAACACTTTCACCTGAATTAACCAGGTTTATTGACATAATTGCAATTCTGCTTTAATTTGCATATATTAACAGAGCTTTTATATTCACTATATAATGGCTTCATTAAATGAAATGTTGTGACTAAGGGTGGGCCTAGAAATCAGTGCTCGCCAATAAGAAACCCCAGGCTTTCTATTCAAGCTTCAGGTAATGACTCCACCCGAGTTTGGACCGTGCTGCTCCTTTTGTCTGCATCAGTCTTCCTAGATGTAAATTAGAATCATCACCTCTTCCCGTGACTCCTCAGAAGGGATAAGAATATGAATTCAGATTTTTAATAAATCCTAGAAGCCTTTAAGAAAGAAAACAGGTCTATATAAAATAATGAATGTATAATTTCTCTTCTTATATTTAAAAATTATAATTGTGAGCTTGCATTTTATTTCAAAACCTTGTCACTGTGGTGTGGTCCAGATGTTGGGTTGACATTCCCACTATTAAGCAAGAAGTGATTCATTCTCTACATATGATATCACAATTCTCAGTCTATTTACTCTTTTAAGACTGCAAAATCCTGCTGACTTTTCACACGTTTTGAATAGAGAAAGGCATATATGTGAAAAATAAAATTATCACTTCTTAGAGAAGAAACTTAGAATACTGATTCAGAGTATATGTTTCTCTGAAATGACTTTCCTCCAATTTTAGGCTTATTTTTCTTTCAGCTCTCAATTAATAGAATGTGTTTAATTTATATGTAAATAAGCTATTTGAAAGAAGTTTTTTTTTTTTAACAACCCTAGAGTGTTTAGATTATTGGGCATCGTACATTTTCCCCTGATAAATATTACGTAGTTTTACCTTATTTTCTATGTAGAGATTTCTAATCATGAAAATTTAAGGTAGAACACAATTTCATTATTTTTCTGTCTTGAAAATATATGTGTACACACACATACATAATAAGTGGGGTTTAATTAATGAATTTGTATGAAGTAGTGACTTGCCTACAAGAGGAAATTCTGCATTTGAAAGCAAAATAATTGACTCTATACACGTGCAAGTTAGTCATTGGCATATATCTTTGATTCCTAACCTGTGGGTTGGTATTATTACTACCACCAGTTAATAGATTAGGAAACTGAGGCAGACAGTTGTTAAGTAAACTGCCAAGGTTGCATAGCTTGTAACTGAGAGAGCAAGGACTCAAATTGAGGACGTTGGACTCCAAAGTCCATGTTTTCACTCGTCCCCTATATTGGCTCTCTGGGCTATTGGCCTGAGAATATAGAAGAATGGGGATACCATTTTCCCAAGATGGGGAAAAGTGCAAGAGAAGCAGACTAGTGAGGGGTAGGACATGCACGAGGGAGAGAAGAAAGGGAGGGTTCACATTTGGATATGTTAGGGTTGAGGGACTGTTATAACTTGAATTGTGTCTCCCCAGGAGATGTTGAAATCCTAACCCCTGGTACTTGTGAACGTGAACTTATTTGGAAATAGGGTCTTTGCAAATGATCAAGTTGAGATGAAGTCACTATGGTGGTCCCTAATCCAAAGGAACCACGTCCTTATTAAGAAAAGGGAAATTTGCACACACATAGGGAGAACGTCATGTAAAGATGGAAGCAGGGGCTAGTGTGATGCATCTACAGGTAAAGGAACACCCACAATTGACAGAAAACCACATGAACCTAGGAGAGAGGCATGGAACAGATTCTCCCTCACAGCCCTCAGAAGAAACCAACCCTGCCAACACCTTGATCTCAGACAGTTATCCAGAACCGTGAGACAACAAGTTTCTGTTGTTTAAGTCAGCCAGTTTGGGACTTTGTAACCGCAGTCTTAAGAAACTAATCTAAGGGCCTACATTCACCAAGTAAAATGAGTTACAGGCGCTTATATGTATGAGTCTAAGTTCATGGGCAAGGCCTGGGCTTGACACTGTTGGAATGAAACATTTATATACAATAAAATTATAGTAAAATAAGACACACAAAATTCTGATGGTTAATTACAAAATGACCTATACCTGTACATATTTTTCTTCTTTTCCCCCCCGTAGCCCCCCATTACATAGTTGTATATTCTAGTTGTAGGTCCCTCTGTGCCACCTCAGCACAGCTTGATGAATGGTGCCAAGTCCACACCCAGGATCTGAACCAGCGAAACCCTGGGCTGCCATAGTGGAGCGTGCAAACTTAGTTACTCATCCACGGGGCTGGCCCCCTGTACATTGTTTTTTTTTTTTTTTTTTTGAGGAAGATTAGCCCTGAGCTAATATCTGCTGTCCATCCTCCTCTTTTTGCCGAAGAAGACTGGCCCTGAGCTACCATCTGCGCCCATCTTCCTCTACTTTATATGTGGGATCCCTGCCACAGCATAGCTTGACGAGCAGTGCGTAGGTCCGCACCTGGGATCAGAACCGGCAAACCCTGGGCCACCGAAGCAAAATGTGCAAACTTAACTGCTGAACCGTTGGGCTGGCCCCTCCATACATATTTTTCAATGCAAAATTAACCTCACCATTTTTCAAATGGAAAGTTAGCTTCATTTTTGCCCAGCCCCATTTCTGTTATCATCACCCTCCCTGTAAAACCAACATGAAAACTGCTTTGAAAATATACTAATATATGTAAATATAAAGAACCAGCATTTGTTGAACATCCACTGTGTCAGAAATTATGTTGTGCACACTACACGCATGTTCTTGTTCTAATTTTATGATGTTCCTTAGTAGCAAAAGACAAATTAGAATTTTTTGCAGCTATCCAATTCATAGCTAAGTAAATGAAACAAAGGTGACGTAGTGATTAAGATTCCGCACTCTCCCCTCCTCAGCCCAGGTTTGTTTCTCAGCCAAGGAACCACATTGACTGTTTGTTGTCATACTGTGGTGGCTGCACGTTGCTGTGGTACTGAAAGCAATGCCACCGGTATTTCAAATACCACCATGGTGACCCATGGTGGACAGTTTTCAGCAGAACTCCCAGACTAAGACAGACTAAGAAGAAGGACCTGCCACACACATCCAAATAAAATCAGCTGTGAAAACTCTATGACTAGCAATGGAGCATTGTCTGATATAGCTCCAGAAGATGAGAGGATGGTGCAAAAAGGCCCGGCAGGGTTCTGCTCTGCTCTACACAGGGTTGCTAAGAGTCGGAATCAACTCCATGCACTAAAAAAAGGAGACAAAAAATTAACAAGCGTGATGTCAAGCACATGGCAGGTGTTCAATAACTGTTTGTTTCCTTATCTTTTTGGGTGGACTAGTCATCTCAAGAACTATTAATATTATCGAGAATGTATCAACATAAGCAAAATCATAATAGGCATGTGTCTATCTTCTGGTACTACAGTGAAAGGAAGATATGTGTGTGTGTGTGTATCAGTCAGGCTTCTTAGCTGTAATCAACAATTTAATTCTGGATGATAGAAAAAGAAAAGGAGTTTATTAAAAAGATAGCATATAGCTAGATGAAGCAACAGGAAATCTATGGAATCAGTTCAATGAAATCTATGGAATCAGGCTCAACTTACAAAACTATGTGCAGAATTCGTCTAGTAAGGAAACCACTGCCACCTTGGCTTACCAATCACCAGGGGTTATGGCTTTCTCTGCGGCCACTACTTGCATGGGAAACTTGATTCTGAAGAATTCACTACCGCTTTTTGTCATCTGGGAGAGAGATCCATGGTCCCTTTTTCTGATGTGATTAGCTTCTGGGTCAAAGTCAAATGTCATTGATTGGCAGAATCTTGATCACGTGCCTGAGTCTCTGTTACAAGGAAGTCTGAGAAAGCAGGAAGCTGGCATATTGAGCTTCTATCATCAGGAATTTTCTCTCACTCCCAACAAGATCCTAATGGTGAAATATTCCCAGACACATAAGGAAATTCGGATATTGCAAAGCCATAAGGAATGACAATGCCCACCACACTGTGGCAGAGATTTTGTCTTACTTGTCCTTATATCCCCAACTCAACCACACTAACCTATCAATAAAATATAATGAGCACTTAATTTAATAAAATCAAATAATAAGGAACGTGAAGGATAATAACACCAATTAAATGAGGTTCACTTCTATTATTTATTCAAACTTTAACCAAGCCTCACAATTTTGAAGCCAGGCCAAATTTCATAGTTGGATCTTTAACTATATGGGATCAGTAGGTTGGTTCTGTTTAATCTAATATTAAACAACTACTTAGATTGAGACGTATATTCAAAAATGCAAGTGTTTTCTTCATTTAATGAATAATTGTGGCAAATTTATTAGAAATGTATTATTCCCTGGCCCCTGAAGCAATAATTTCTCATT
The DNA here is from genome assembly GCF_041296235.1 of Equus asinus. Lineage (NCBI taxonomy): Eukaryota > Metazoa > Chordata > Mammalia > Perissodactyla > Equidae > Equus > Equus asinus. The sequence goes on along the minus strand of NC_091800.1, from coordinate 34,512,401 downwards.
TATATTCAGTTGTCAGGGAGATAAGGCTAAAGCAAAATCAGTGTAACGTCATTCACTCGGGATAGAAAGTAATTAATAAACAGATCTGGGAAAACATTTTGGCCAAATACTCTGAAGAACTAACCAATTAACAGAGCATCTCACTCGTGGTCTCTGAACATCATTCATTCATTGTTCAGCGTAAGTTTATTGAAGAACTGATGCAACATGCCAGGCATGCTGTTGGAGCTGAGGATATATGCAACATACAAAAGTAAAACAGTGTCACAGCTCCCCCTTAAAGGGCGAAAAAGTGGAGAAATGCTACTTCCAAATAAATGCTATTGAAGTTCTAAAATGTTGAGCTAATCAGAAGTTATTTTTGCCTAAATTATCATACATGTTTCTATGTCACTCCAGATGTAATTGTCAAGTACAGTTTGTGTCTCTTCGCTCTTTGCCGTATCCTTTCTTTGGCCTTTCCTTCCATATGCTTGTCTCTCTCCTGCCCGAAGTTTTCTATTTCTGTCTCCCTTAAATAAAAAAAAAAGAAAAAAAAAAGATACCACTTTGCCTGCTGTGCACTAAACTGAATAAGGAGATGATATCCATCAACTTTATCTCTTGGCACCATTCTACTTGGTAATATATAGCATACTACTAATTTTCAGGTGAATAAAATGCCCTTGCTACCTGACTGCAGATATATGGATATAATCTTTCCTTTTGTACGTGTTTTTCACTGTTTTGTGGAACTTTCAAGCTATAGTACTAGGAAAAAGGAAAGAAAATGTAATCTAGCCTTTGTCCTCTTGTCTTCTGAAGGACAGATTAGAGCATCTGTCCAACGGTAGACACGCCCCATTGGTGGAAGCAATGTCATTGGTGCCCTCAATGTCATTAACTCCTCTTTCAGCTGTATTTTTGCATGGGCCAGGGGGATCAGAGTTCAAAAATGTAGGGGGAAGAAAATGAACAGGTTCACTGTCCTGCTTGAGGTAAGTTGCCATCTACACAAGGTGTGTCTGAATTCAGATGGAACTATCCATCACAGTAGCATCTGAAATCAAAGGTAGCCCAAGGGGTGGTCAAGTACAGATGCCATTGCACATTTTGATGCAGCAGCCAATTCTAGAATTTCCCTGGCAATATTCATCCAGCCAATAGCGATTTTGCTAAGACTTCCTTCTTGCTAGCTAACTAGCAGTTGGAGATGCAGGTGCATCACAAACTTGGACAGACCAGTGAGTTTGGGAATAGTTATCTTGTGTGATAGTTTTCAAATAATTCAATCAAACAAAAGCAGCACTGGGGGCATTAGAGTTACTGATTTACATGTGTTTTCTACCTACCTGAAGTATTTCTATCTGAAGTATGTTAGTTCTTACCTGCATTCCAAAGGCCAGATGCTAGACCATCACCGACTCTGCAGCAAGTGGCCAAAAAGGAGTCTGTAACTTCCAATTCTGGGTGTCTGAAGTCACCATCATTTTTGATCCATATCTTATTTACTTGTATAGTATTTTTAGTACAGATTCTGGGTACTAAATACTCAAGTGTCTTTAGGAGCAAGACAGGTCATGTAGCTGAGTGAGATGAGGACACTATGCCACACGTGCTCACCCATGGTGGGAAGCAGCTGGTCAGCTCGCACCAAACACTGCCAGGTGGCAAAGAAGACCCAGAGGTAATGGATCAGTGGTTTTTTCACAATAAACCAGAAATCAGGATATGAACTCTGTTATTTTACTCCTTAAGGTCCCTGCCACGTTTCAAAGACCTAATTTCTATAATTCTGTGAGTTATTAAATAAAAAAGAACATTGGTACTTTTTGAGAATATATGCCAAGACTAAGCCAACAAAGTTTACAAAACTACATGATCTAAACTCAATTTAGTTCAAGAATATTCACAGTCAAGATATAACTTTTATTTTCTCTTCCCTCAAGTAAACACATAAAGCTTTTATATGCCCAGTATTTCCTTTGAACCTACAACATAGTCAAATGCCTATATTAAAAATTGATGAGCATTTCACTATATTCTGATTAATTTCACAATACTGTCATCTTGTTTGTCCGTGTAAATTTCTGTTCATTTAAAAACTTCTAGGATTCCTAAATTCTTTTAGAATTTAGTTATTAAAGTTGGGTGTTTTTCTATGTCATAGCACTAAACATATTCTGGATGCTTCTCTCTGATAATATTCAAAACAATAACTATGTACTTTACATTTTTCTTTAGAAAATTCCACCCACTAAATTTTTTTTTTCTGATAGAACTTAATGTTATCAGGCTATAATAAAGCAAAAAAAGGGGAAATGTGATGGCAAAGATGATGACTACAACTGATTCTTAGCAGTGGTGACATCAGTAGATAGGGTTATAATGTGCTTAACCTACTATTTCAGATTTGAACCTGAATCAAATTATCTAGAAATGTGTCCAATATCATGAATATAATTAGAAAATCTTTTGAATATAAACCATACAATGTCTTTTCCAGAAGACTTTGCTCTGCATAGTAATTTAATGATACAGGGAAAATATGAGTGAATTCCAAAAGACAGTATAGCGTTTTCTAAAATCCAAAATTCGTGTGCAATGTATGTCTCTTTGTCTGTTATCTGTTCCTACCTTACTGAATCATGAAGATTCATGTAACAAAACAAAATTTATGCCTTCTTTCCATCTTTGATTAAAATATATAACCTACTGTTAAATTCTTATGATTAATTTCCTTTGTTTTAGGACAAGCCTAAATATGACTTTATACACACATACATATAAAGTTTCCCATTATGATCTTTACAAAATACCCAATAAGCCATTATTCATTTCTTACAGCTTGTTAGTTTCAGAATTAAGGCCCAAATGGTTACTTAACGTATATTTTGATGGCTATTACTAAACAATTAAACTTTTATGGAAGATAGTGTCTTTAAACATACTTAAATTTAATCTTTTATCCACAGGAAAAAAATTGATTTAACAGTTATGTCATATTATTCCCAGATTTCTCCTCCTGAAATCAAAATAATTCAACTTTGGGCTATTTGATGTCTATAGCATTTTTTCCTTCTTTTCATCTTTTCATTTTTTTCTTCCTTCCTTCTTTCCTTTCATCCTTCTTTCTTTTCAGCTTTATTGAAGTATAATAGACAAATAAAATTGTAAGATATTTAAAGTATACAATGTAATGATTTGATATACGTAGACATTGTGAAACAATTCCCCGGTCAAATTAATTAACACATCCACCACCTCACATATTTACCTTTTCTCTTTTTTTTGGTGAGAACATTTAAGTTCTATTCTCTTAGCAAAATCTGATTATACAATAGAGTGGTGTCAACTATAGTCACTATGTTATACATTAGACCTCAGACCTTACTCATCTTTTAACAGAAAGCTTGTATCTTTTTACCAAACTGTCCCTATTTCTCCCACTGCCCAGCCCCTGACAACCACTTTCTACTACCTGTTTCTGTAAGCTTGACTTTTTTTTTAAGATTCCACATATAAGTGATACCATGCGGTATGTATGCAGTATTTGTCTTTCTCTATCTCACTTAGCATAATATCCTCTGGGTTCATCCATGTTGTCATAAATGGCAGGATTTCCTTTTTTTTAAAGGTTGTATAATATTTATACATATAATATATATATAATATATATAATAATATATATATACACACACATATATATAATACATATGGCATTTTCTTTATCCTTTTTCTTTATCACATTTTGTTTATCCATTCATTTGTCAAGGTATGAAAACAACCAAAGTGTCTGTCAACAGGGGAATGCATAATATTTTGTCTTTAGATTTTGAATCACTACAGGTAGCCTGATCGTTCCAAACTTGTCTGCATATTGGAATTACTTGGGGACCTTTAAAAATACTAATGATTTTGGTTCATCTCCAGATATTGAGATTTAATTCATTTGGGGTATGTCCTAAATTTGGAAATTTTTTTTAATTGCTTTTTCTCCCCAAATTCCCTTAGTACATAGTTGTATATTTTTGTTGTGGGTCCTTCTAGCTGTGGCATGTGAGACACCGCCTCAGTGTGGCCTGATGAGCGGTGCCATGTCTGTGCCCAGGATCTGAACTGGCAAAACCCTGTGCCACCGAAGTGGAGCACGGGGAACTCAATCACTCAGCCAAAGGCTGGTCCCAGATTTGGAACATTTTAAAAGATTCCCAGAGAATTCTAATGCACAGACAAATTTGAGAACTACTCTGTTAGTTCAACCTCATGGTTCCTTTATAGATATTTCCCGGGCATTGGCAATCTTGATAAGTGCCTATATCTCAGAGAAAATGCTAGGTGCACAAAGGTACTTTTAAGAGTCCAGCTGTCCTAAAGGATCATGGCCAAAAGGGGTTCACAGAGATGACTATTTAAAAAAGATGCATAAAGAAAAGTGACCTGGGTATAGGAGGCATGGTTCTGATATGGTGGTCCTGAAGAAATCCTGTGTTCCAATAAATTCAGAATCATAAGACTCTCTTCCTCCTGGAGGAAGCCTTAGGCCCGTCCATGTTGCTGTGAGAACAAAACGCTAGTCTAGCGGACCAATTGAGCACAATACTTTGAGAAACTGTACATAATAGTTCTAAAAGATGCACAGTATTTATGAGAGCATTCCATTTAATAGTATTTAATTTAGATGGCTGTATACAAGGAGGATAATAATTACATCAGGGCTTAATGTACTGGGAACCACATTACAGCAATCATATATAAGAAACAAAGTGTTGAAAGAAACAGCTTTATATGCAGTGTAAGGTAGATGGATGTTTTATTGTGCATGCTGGGTGCCTGATAAAAATGGAATCTTTTGGTTATCATTAGTTCAATACCAAGTATAATGTAATAAGTACTTGTGGGTGTCATGTCACAATTGTCTGTTTTTCTTCTACCCAGCCGGAAACTCAGTAAGGACACATCTGTTAACAAAGGAGGTGACTGATATTTATTCATTATCCACCACTATTTCATTGACACTCAAACCAGATAAATTATGAGGGGTATTCTGACAACTTCTGCTTTAGCTAGTAATAAGGATGCTTATAGTCCAGCACAAAAATGTGTTAGACTGAATGGAACAGAGTTTTTCAAAGTAGCTACTATTAGATCCAAACTCTAAACTTTAGGAAGCATATGCACATTTATTTACACATTTTAAATTTGGGAAAAAGCATAGTGTAACTCTTGCTATATTTGACACTGACTTTCTTACCAAGCTGACATATACTTATGTGCCTTTTCCAGGAGTCTACTTCTGAGAGCTATCATTCATGTGTAAATACAAATTTTAGCTCGCCAATTAAAATTATATACCATTTAAAGAATTTACATAATTCTACACCATATATAAATTGCTAAAACATTTTAAATCATGATAGAAATTTGTGACCTGATAGACACACAGTAAATATTTGTCATATGAGTGAAAACCTAGAAGAGACCATAGAGATCACCCACTCCATTTCTTTAAATTTTTAGATTAATATGTTAAATATTAATTCAACAAATATTCATTGAGTAGCTAGCGTTAAATATAGATGTAGAAACTAAGACATAGAGAACCAAGATGACTCACCCAAGGGCCAAACTGGAACAAAAGGTAGGATTCCTGGCCTCCCGTTCAAGGGATGATACACCAATTCACTACCACTGCCTGCACTTGCTACCAGACCAGCTTCCCCAAACTGTCTTTTCAACATTCTTTTTTATTAAAAATTCAGATACACTGCAAAACTGAAAGAATTTCAAAGTAAATTTGAAAGTGAATATTCATACACCCTCAACCTTGATGCTTCCATTAACATCTTGCTCTGTTGCTCTATCACATATCTACCCATCTATTATCCCTCTGTTAATCTATTATTCAACCTGATTTTAAAGTACATCTTAAACCAAACTACAGACATCACTGTACTTCCTCCAAATACTTCGGCACACACGTCATTAACTAGAGTTCAACATTTGTTACCTGTTATGAAATGCACAAATCTTAAGTGTATATTCACTGAGTGTTGATAAATGTATACACCTGTGTATAATCCCTGCCAAGGTACAGAACATATCATCACTCTAGAGCAGGGTAGCAATCTATGGCCGGTGGGTCAAACCTGGCCCTCCAACATGTTATGTAAATAAACTTCTTGGAACACAGCCACACACACTTGTTTACATAACGTCTATAGCTGCTTTTGCACTACAATGGCAGAGCTAAGTAGTTGCAACAGAGACCATCTGGCCCACAAAGCCTAAAACATTTACTATATGCCCTTTACAGAAAAAGTTTGGGAATGCAGCTCTAGAAAGTCTCCTCTTGGTTTTTTCCAGTCAGTCTTCCACCTCAAGAATAGCCTATAAATGGAATCACACCATATGCATTCTTTTGTGTAAGGCTTTTTTCATGCATTATACTATTTTGGAGATGCATTTATTTTGTTGAATATTTCTGAAGTCTAGTTCTTTTTATTGCTAAGGAGTATTGCAATGTATGAATACATCCCAGTTTGCTTATCTCTTATTGATGACATCTGGTTTGTTTCCAGTTTTGACCTATCATAAATAAAGCTACTATGAATACCCTTGTATAAATTTTCACTTCCCTTGGATAAATACCTACGAGCTGAATTGCTGGCTCGTAGGATAGGTGTATGCATAGTTTTACAAGAAATTGCCAGGCTGATTATCAAAGTGAGAATACAATTTTATATACCTACCAACAATGTATGAGAGATCCAATTACTATAAATCCATGACCACATTTGGCGGTGGTATTTTTATGAAAATTTTTTTGCCGTTGTAGTGGATGTCCAGTGGTATCTCATTTTGGCTTTAATTTGCATTTCCCTAATGACTAAAGATGTTGAAGGACTTCTTCCATACAATCTTTAGTGATGTCCCCAGCTCTAAGAAACATTTTCCTCTGAAGTTCCATACATTTCATATGCATCATTATTATGGAATGGATCACATACCTTGGTTTATAATAATTTGAATTAAAGAGTACAACCCTAAATTTTTTGCAATACAAATTCAATAAAAGCTTGGCTGAGAGAACTTAATAAATGATTGGTTGATTCACACAGTCATTCATGGAAGTAATTTTTATTTATATCTTTCTATTTGTTTTTGTTATTGTTGACATTATTCTAGCATCTGGAATTATGATAGTGAATAAAACAGAAAAGTCCCTTGTCCTTAAGGAGTTTCCATTCTGGAAAGGAGAGAAAGACAATACATAACTACACAAACAAAAACACCCCAAGCTTTTACAGATAATGAAAGAAATAATGAAATGCTAGAGAGACGGGGGTGTTTTTTTGGACGATGGTAGTGATATTCATACTGAAATCTAGAAGTAGAATTGTACATGGCCGCTCCATGATCCACCCTCCCCTCCTATTCGTCCTCTTAAAACCAAAGATTTGTTCAGGTTTCCCCCCTTGCTCATACAAAACAAATTGAGCCACCCCAGTTGCAGGAAAGTGTCTAGTTGGTCTAAGGTAGTCCCATCCCAGTGAGGACATCAGGAGGCCAATGAAATGCTAGGGATATTCTGGCAGAGTTTTTTTCTGGGTCATTAAGAAGAACCTATGTAAACAGCTCATTTTTCTTTAACTCTTTGACATGTTACAGAATTGAGAACTGTAACTATTTTAGCTATTTCACCACCAGCCTGAGATACACTGAGGCTATTAAATCTCAGAGCATGTCAGAAGTATGAGTGTCCGAATTAAACCAGACCTGAATCCTGATCTACCTCTGGACTTCTTGAATTATAATTTAATAAATTTAAGCCATTTGAGTTGGATTTTTTGTCAGCAAAATTACTGATGTGAACATGCAGCATGATATAGAGATAGATACAGGAAGAACCAGAGGAAGAGAAGTCCATTCAAGAGGATCAGCGAGTGCAAAAATCACTGAATAGTAAAAAAGATGGCATTATCAATGAAAAATAGAAAAGAGAGGATAGTGGACTTGGGGAGAATGATAGAAGAGAAAGTTACATGGTTCGACAAGGATTAGATTACAAAGGTCCTAAAAGGCAATTGTCAGGATGTTGGATATTATTCTATATATGATGGGAAAATATTGACAATTCTAATTAGACAGCAAATTGAAATAAAACATGCTTGTAAAATCTCATTCTGGTACTTCTGTGATGAATATGTAATAGAGATTCAAAATAAACCTTGTTTACTGCAGCACCTAAACCATATTTTTTGATGAACGTATAAACAAATGAATAAATAAGATAACATAATTTTAAGACAAAATGAACTAATAAGTGAAGGAGGTCATTTTATGTTGATACAGGGCATAATCCACAATATAGATATAAAAATGATAAACATGTTCTAAACATCACGGATCAAAATATATAAATCAAGATACTATTAAAATTATAAAGAGGCATTTACAGAATCTTACAAAATCTCTCAGTCGCTGCAAGATCAGATATAGAAAACTTATAAGCTAAGAGAAAATTTGGATAATAGAATTAATTTTGCTGCTTTGAAATGAAACCGGCAAACAGCCATTGATGATTAAGTAGCTAGGAACTAAAGGTGTTTTTCCTTTTTGCAATTACTGATTATAGCTTTTAGCAGTTTAGCCCACCCATTGTTAACTGTGCTGTTTAGGAAAGATGCTATCTGACTCCCACTGGGTTCCTATAGATAATATCTCCCTGGAGCCTGGGTCACCATGGTAATGGTGTATGAGCTGTTCTTCAGGAGTTAGAACCCATTTGTCCACTCCAGGCCATTGAGACCACCAAATTCATCAACTGGGACTGCACAGATGCATGATAGGCAACCGTTTGATGTCAAGAGGCTAAAAACTCCACCCTCACATCATGCTAACACTGCCATTTTGTAAGTATGCGTCCTACGAAGAGGCATGGAGTCTGACTACACTTGGGCAGATCATCAATTACCTCACCCCTCCTCACCTCCAATCATCTATCTCCACATTTCAGATCTCCTTGACCCCCTTTCCCATAAATATCCCTGAGCCCCTATTTTAGGGGAAGCGGAATTTGAGGTTCATGCTCTTGCTTCCTCACATGGCCACCTTGTGATTGAAACCTTGTCTCTGCTGCAATCTCATTGTCTCAGTGTGTGGCTTTCCAGGCAGTGGGTAAAAATGAACCTGGCATGGTAACAGAAAGAGTGATTTAAACAAATAGTAATTACTTTTCCTCACATAAAGGAAGTCTAGAAGTTGTCACTTTAACATTGGTCTGGTAGCTCAATTATGACTCTAAGGAATCTGGTTTTTCCTTCTTCTCACCTATTCTAGGCTTCTTGTGTCTCTTATTAATTGTCTCACACGATGGCAGCTGTACTTCAGTCATATTTCAGTTCTAGGCAGAGAGAACAGCAAAGAGTAAAGGCTACTACAGCTGTATTTGTCAAAGCAAAGCCTTTATCATACAGCTCTTAGCAGACCAGAGGGTCACGTGGCCACCTCTGACCACAAGGAGGCCTGGGAAATTGATGATGTAGATTTCCAGTCCATAGTGTCTACCTCACACATGAATTCACAGTTGCATATTGATTACCTTACTTGACCTTCAAATTTTCAAGCATCGATAGAACACTAACAATAATTATCCACATATCAGACTTTGCTTTCCATAATGAAATATATTTAAAAAACAAAACAAATAATTTCCAAAAAACCCTAAATTTCAAAGTAGCTGTGGTTCAAAAAAGAAACTGAAACCATCATAATGTAGTGCCTTGCCTAGCTTCTGTCTCTTTAAGATTTTTTTGAAATATAGGAAAAGTTTGAAGAAAACTGCCATTTTAAAGTTGCAGGCAGTTATTCTTCAAATTGTGACTTAAATTTACTTTTGTGAAAGCAATTTGAGAGAGTTCTCCATTACACAGACGTAAAGAAAGGAAAGTATCTATCCATTGTTCTTGGATAAAACACTAAGTGACCATTTTCTTAAACTCTAACGTTAAGTGTTCTGGTTTGATAACGTCAATTGCTTTGAGAGGCCAGCTGTCCACAGCAGTAAATGGAGGTCCCTGAGAAAAAAATTTAATACCTATTCATTAGAACCTGTGCTATAGGAACCTAAGAACACAGCTCTTCAACCCAGTAGATGGGAGCTCAAGTAAACTTTGTTTGAGAATGTAAAAGAAAGTTGAAAGGATTATTTATGCATAGGCAAGTGAGGCCTGGTTTTCTTGTTCAAGCTATCATTCATTATCTAGCATACAGATACTAGAAATTGTGTCATTTTAAGACGAGACTTTTATCTCTCTCATACCTAACTGAAATTCCAGTGCTTTAAACAGTCCTGACCACACTAGCATAGCATGAGTGCTTAATCTGTTAAATTAATAAGTGAACAGATGAATAACCCAAAACTATAATTAGTGGAAAAATCCATAATTTTAAAAGATGTAATTATTTTTTAATCGAAAGTCAGTGAACTAAGCCTGCTACTTAAATATTAGAACATGATATAATCTTAAATAAAATGTAAGACACAAACATGTGTAGAATGAGATCTTAATGATATAAAAATTTATGCTTATTCATAAGAATGAATATAAGAAAAGCATATATATATAAAATGATTAAAGGAAGAAAATACAGCTAAATGTAAGAGATATTAGCCTTATTTGTGATAATGCTATTTTTATTTTGTTTTATCACTTTCTGATGAAAGTTTACATGAATTTATATAAACTTCACAATTAAATAAATGATTAATTTTTAATTTAGCACATGAACATGTATTATAGAATCAGAATCTGAGACAATTTAGAGTAACCCTCTCATTTGCAAAGAAGGATTCTGAAACCGTAAAAATAAAGTATCTTGTTCAAAGTCACATACCATTTAGAGACAGAGTTGAGATGAGATAATTCATTTGATTCATCAAATAATTTTTAACAGTCTGTTATGTGCCAGGCATCATGCTAAGCGCTGGGAATGGAAATTCTTCCTATCCTCCGGTATGTGAGATTCTAGAGAATAGTTTAGATAAACAGCTAGATAGACATTTGATATGTGCTATAATATAGGAGAAGACAGGGTGCCATGGAAGAATAGGCAAAGGATCTTCCCAGGTCAAGTGATTAGAAGATAAGTGTACAATAAAGGATAAGTTAGAGTAACACATGCTGATAGCAAGGATACGAGATGGTTTCATCTAGCTCCTGCTTGACATCAGCGATTCTTTCCAAAACTCAGATGCTCTGAACAAAATCTCTAGTGAACAGCCTCTTTTCCATTATTAAATGATGTTCTACATGGTAGTAGTTAACTGTTAGTCCACAGCAATTCTGCATAACTCTCCATCTCCAAACTCAGCTTACAAAAATAAGCGTTTATTTCTTGCTCACCCACATTTATGTGTAGACAGCAGTTTGGCTAATCTGAGCTGGGATGGACAGGGGTTGCTTCAAGCTGTGGGTTGAGTCCCAGCCTGCTCCATGGTCTCTCACTGTTCTTAGAGCATCAGCTCTACTAGAGGCGCAATCACATGAAGAAAGGTAGTGGGGCAAAGACCACAGCCAACTACATGAGCTGTTCTGCATTCTCTTATTTGATGGTCAGTAAGGTGCTACCACAAGACGGGACATAGGAGAGGCTCAAGAGAAGAAAAGTCTATCACAGGTCCTAGAAATGGGGAGCACAGCATGCCTTGCAAGGCCACATGGGGAAGCCTGAGGGTAGTCAGGAGGCAAAAAGCAGGAGCAAGAGGAAAGCAGAAGCTAAAATCTTTATTGGGGTTTCCTCAGAAAGGGCAGAGCAGGGTTGTTTAGGGTTGGCTAGTTTGAATAATTTTAGGGAGCTCAATGTCATAAAGGTAATCAATCCCTAGTTGCCTAGCACTTAGTCCTGGTTGATTAAGGCAGAGGAAATATGACTCCTGGGGTGTAACAGCCAGATAGGGGAGGTAGGCTTGACTTGGTTAATTTGCATATCAACTACATGCTCCAAGCTGAGCTCTTTGCTATCTCTAAGAATTGGTTAGCCCAGGGAGGGGCAGTCTCTCTCCAGCCAGAAAGTTATTTTTTAAGATGTCAAAACATGACAATATACAGAAAATAAAAAATATATAAACACAAATACACAAGCACATTTTAAGCCTCTGCTTGCTATGTATTCACTATGGTCTCATTGGCCAAAACAAGTCACCTGTCCATGTCCATACACAATGAGATCCTGGTAAGGATATGGCTCTATGCTACTTCAACAGGATACTGAAAAGTCGACTGCACATCTCAACCCCAAATCCTCAAGCAATTTTCTAAAATATAACTAAAACACAGTGATATGACTACATCATGAAATGATTTTACACCGTAAAATACTGAAAGTTTTCTCATCACCAACTAACATGGTTTTAATATGGTTATTATCATGTTTTGTAAATGCAATAACATCTTCTATTTTTATCATCTTTCTCAATGTCTTTTACTTCTCCACGACATTCTTCAACGTTATCACAAAATCTAAGCAGGAATAAAGGGTAAATATGAAAACCACTGTGGAAACACAGTCAGGACAGTCATACAATGACAGAATTGTTCATACTGAGAAGACACTGTGTTACACCTCTTACTGGCAGGAGTCTCCAAGGAGCACATACCCTTTGTGACATTTGGCACACTTTTCAGTTTGTATAAAAGTGACTCTGGCATTCTAGCAGTTGTATTTGGAGTGTAACTGAAGAATTTTCCTGCAGGTCATTTTGTTAAAAATTGTTTCATTGAACTTTGGGGACATAAATATAAATATTTTTTGTCTTGTATAAACATTGGCTGAAAAACATTGTATTAAGAGCTATTATATGTTCAATGAAGTTGAGACAATAAAAACTAAGGGAAATTCCTCCAGAAGAATGTTAACAGGTAGATAGTCCAGGAATTTGCCTATACATGTCAAGGGCTGGAATTTAAAGTCAAGGATTAAAATACTATCTTGTCTATTAAATCTAGGTCGATACCAAATATAAAATAAATCATAATTTTGCATACCAATATGAAAGGAAAAACACTGCAATTATATATGCAATTACATAACTGACTGAGATTCCTCAGGTTGGAGATGCTAAACTGTGAAAAAATATATGTCTTAAAATCTATGCATTAAGGCTGTTCAGTATGGGTGGCTCCCATAATAGAAAAATGGTGGTGGGGAGAGACAATGTTGTTGATTTAGCAGGGCTGCATTACCTTGGGCATCACTAGCCAAATGTACAAACTAAAACCTGGACTTTAAAACCAAGAGAGAGAAAAAGCCATTGGACAGTCCTAAGTGGGGAACTGTCCTGATGAAATTTTCACTTTAGAAAATGTAATTTTGTTTGCAGTACAGAAAAAGGAACATGGATTCAGGTAGGGGGGTGGGGTCAAAACTGAAGTGTTAGTTCCCAGTTACCAAGCTGGGGGAGTTAACCAGGTGAGAGATGGTGGCAGCCTGAACAAGGATCATGGCAGTGGACTTAGAGAAGACTTAACAGATTTCAAGATCACACAGGAGTTAGAACCAGGGCTGAGACCAAAACATTCATTCATTCATTCATTCATTCATTCAGGAAACCTTTATTGATGACATCCTAGTTGTTGAAGGTACAGAAAGAAACGACGTAATCTTGTTCCATGAGGAGCTCTTGGGCTGATGAACCAAATCTAGCTAGACTGACCCATTTCAGTCCATCATTGCAATGTTTTAGCTCCCTATTAATGAGAGGAAAATGCTTTGGGATCTTGACATCTTGTGGGGTAAAAATTAAGCCATAAGAATCTCTATCACTTTCTCTAAAGTGGTCCTTCCTGGAATTGTCATTGTCCTCTAGCCTTCTGGTGGGAAAGAAGTAGAATGAAAGACAAGCTGTGCTCCTTATGTTGACTCTTCTCCACATAGTAGGTGGGAGGAGATGGGTAGGAAGATTCAACAGAGCTCCACCCACTTTTGGCCTCAGCACCAGCACTGGTATTTGCAGTCTCTATTTGCTCTGTGGGTTCTCTTTATTTTTTACTGTTACCAACACTATTATTGCTATATTAGTGACAGAAACAAACTATGGCTGAATTCCAAATGAGGTTGATAGGTTGTGGAAATTCTGACTAAAAATTATATCTCCTATGTGATTAACATACTCATCAGATTTTATCAAGTTTCTTTTTGTTTTTTCCAGATGGGGTGGGAGAAGGTGGAGCTCAGTTAGTTTGTTATAAAATCTTGCGATTTGAGACGAAAAGAATAAAGTAATTTGTTATTACTCCCTCCTGCTTCTTCCTGAGGTGTCTGAAGTTAAAGGCAGAAGAGGAGCAGCTGTAGTAAAAGCAGCAGCAATCTCTCTTTCAGACAAATCTAAACATCCCCCCACTAAAAACCCCATTACCCACATGTTCCAGAAAACCACCGCTAACCCACCTGCTCCAAAGCAGCTGAATGGGCAATTTCAGGGCTGCAACGCTCAGAAGTGAGGAGAAAAAATGACAAAGAGGAGAGAAAGAGATTAATAAGAGAATAAAGTCAAAATCTCATCCAGGGAGCCTGTCTGCATCTGTTTGTGTATCTGGAGGCATAAAAAGACTGTGACTAATCTAATTTGGTTCATCAGGGATTCACTGAGCACTTCACAGTAAACCTAGCACTTAGCACTGTCTCATTTCCACTGGGAGCAAGAGGATTGTGGACCATCCAGGATTAAAGCCCTACTCTGCCCAATTCCACAAGATTACAGCAGTGCCCATGTGTTATTTCCCCACACCAAACAACTGCATGGTGTTTGAGTTGGTGATGTTATCTACTGTCGAAACATTCTGCCGCACCTAGGAAGTGTCGCTCAAGATCAGTAGAGGGGGCAGGAGAATATCGCAGACTCTGGAATGTCACTTGCTAAATACCACAAGGAATGAATAAAACAATGAAAGAATGAAAGAAAGAAATGAAGCGTATATTTACAATGTGCCAAGACTGTTCTAAGCATTTCGTGTGTATTTTGTCAGTAATTCTCAGAGTGGCTCTGCGAGGGAGGTAAAAATTTTGAGGAAATTAAGATAGAGACAGGTCAAATAATGTCTTCAGGTCACAATATTTGAAATCATCATGTAATCTTATATAGCTTCCACATCACAAAACTGGCCTTCTCTATCATTTAATAAGACAAGAAAGAAAGCACAGAAAGCCACTGAAATTATTTCTGCATGTTTGTCTATCATCAAACTTGGGGTTTTATTTCATGTCAGAGCCACTGCTATGTAAAGTTCTGTAAGGCAGAGATTATTAAGATCGCTTGAATTAATGCATTCATCAGATCTTAGTTGATACTCTTGCTGCATGGCCTACACTCTTCCAGGGCTTGGGATAAAGCAGTGAGTCTATAGTTTCTTCCATTGTGGTGGCAACATTCTAGTGGAGTGTTGGAAATCAATACAAAAAATATAGACATATAATATTTATGATAGTTTAGGAACAAAGGTTAAACAGGATATGGGAGTAGACAGAGAGGCGGTAGGGGACTGAGAAGCTGTTTTAGGCCAGGTAATCAGCAAAGGCCCCTCTGCAAAGCTGATTTCTGCAGTGATCTGAATTAAGAGAGCCATGAGCCTTGCAAATACTGGGGGATGAGCGTGTCAGGCCAAGAAGGAACAAGTGTATTGGCTGCAAGGTGGGAGTGGGTTTGATATATTCAAGGAAAGTCAGGAGGGCAGTGCAGCTGGAGAGAAGTCAGAAAGGGCATGCATGGTAGCAAAGATTATAGAGGTCATGGCTATGGGTGCTATAGGCATGGAAAGGAGTAACATTTATTCTATGTTTTATGGAAAACCATTGGAGGGATTTGAGCGGTGAAAAGCTCTGGCTCATGTTTAATAAAATAATTATGGTTTCTATGAGCAGAATAAATTATAAAAAGTGTCCATGGAGGCAAGGAGAGCAATAAGGAGGCTACTGCAAAATTCCAAGTCATTGATGGTAGGGTCTTGGTCTTGAGTGGCAAAGATGAATGTTATGAGAAGTGTTGAGATTCAGAATATAATTTAAGTGTACAGCTGACAGGATTTGGAGTATAAGAAAAGGAGAGGAGTCAGCAATGATTCCAGTGTTTTTGGTTTGAGCAACTGGGTGTATTGTGGCGCTGTATCTTGAAACAGGGGACTCTTGGGGAGATGTGGGTTCGTGTTTGGGCACATGTGTGCACATGCATACATGCATATGTGGGTGTGTGTTTGGGGAATCAAGGGTTCTTATTTTGCACATACTTGAGACCCCCATTATTTCCCTAGCTCCGTGAGCACAAGGACTCTGTCTTCCTCACTGGAATAGCACACAGAGCAGTGTCTTGCAATTATTAGCAGCTGAAAAAAATGTTTGCTGCATGAGAGAAAAAAATAAATAAATGTATGAATGAAAATTCAGATGTTGTAGGCAATGGGGTCTAAAAATGTGAAATTCAGAAGTTATTTGCATAGAGTTGCCATAAAACCACAGGACAGAATGAGATCATGTTAGAAGTCCATGTAGACAGAGAAAAAACTCCAAGGACTGCTGTGAAGGGCACCCAATCCAATAGTTTAATAGAAATAAGAGGAATATCCAGCAAAGAAAACTGAGAATGTTCAGTAGGTAAAGTAAATGGAAAACAAGTACTTCTTCTCAGAAGCCAAGTAAAGAAAGCGATTCAACTGAAAATGGACTTTTTTATTTGAAAGTGTGGGAGTTTCTAGCTTTTAAAGGATATTCTTATCTAGATATAAGTAGGAAAGACATTATCAATATCTGTTTTAGGATACGTTAAAATCCTGTGTTGAAACATACAGAAATTTAGTTTTTTTCAGTTTCAGTTTTAAAATATAGCCAACACACTTACCTGTGGGCTATTGAAAGAGCCTTGACTAGAAAATGGTTTGATACTGTCCCTAGTCTATCTCAAGAGCACAAATTAATTTATCCGATTATCTGGGATAGGGTGACCGCATGCATTTTGGGAAACTGCAACACATTTGAAAGTGAAAGGGGGCACCACTTCTAACTATGCTAAGACAACAGGAATTATTCCTGATTTTCTCAAACAAATCAGGATGTATGGTCACCCTGTCAAGGTGAGTCCTCAGAGAATACACAGAATCATGGTCCAAGAAGAGAAATGAGGATGTGCATTTCAGTGAGGCAGAAATAAATGTGCTGTGTGGTCTGTGTCATCACACAGCATTCAGTGGGGAGGAAAGCAGGTTGAGGAAAATAGCAGGAGGTCCAAGGCTCTGAAAGACAGGTGTGGTGTGATTAGGAATCCAGAAGGTGAAGCAGAGAGATACCAACAGAAACAGCAATGGAAGACTGCCCATAACTGTTAGTATGCCTGAAAATAAACAATCTTGGGCAAATATAAACAAACAGTGACCTTTCAACAATTCTGCCAGAGCTGGTTTCTTTTTCTGATTATCTTTTGTTTATCATTTACCACCAAAATTTTTACATCCAAGAAATGTCACAAGCTGGCTTATAGTTCAGAACACTGGACAAGGAGTCTAAATACCTATTTTCTAGGCCTGGCCCTGAGATAAATAACTTATGTGATCTTAAGCAAATCACTTGATATCTCAAATTTTCAAATCCTTCCCGTCCAACCCTCAAAGTAAATAATAATAGTAATATCGCTGATAGGATTATGGTAAGAATCCAGTGACTTTATTTATGTCCACTTCTTCAAAATTTATAAAGCCCTCTAAAATTGGGAGCTTTAGTATATTCTAAAATGAATGACTGACTTTGATATTTCCCAGACAAAAGGCTAAAGTCAGTACTTAAAAATTAGTTATCCACAGTTCCAGGTATTCACATTCCCAATAATTCATAAGAGGATCACAGATGGATTCCTCCACTGCTACAATATTATGCCATGTGAATTTTCAGAAGTTAGCAATTGTTTCCACTTTAATGCAGAATCCTACTCTATGTATGGATTTTGGATTTGGAAATATCAGAATAATGCTTCATAATGTCTTCCCTAGGGGTGCTTCGGTAGTTCTTGTTACTTCTGCCTGGAATATTCTTTCCTTCTTTCTGTTAATATCTAGTGAACTCTTATTTATGCTTCAAAGCCCAGCTTAAATATTAGTTTTTATCCTGTCATCACCTACATTAGGGGCAAGTGCAAGGGCATGGTGAGATTTGGGTGTGGGTACAGCGGGTATACCTCAAAGATGCTCATCTTTCCCAATATTAGCAGAATGTGGAAGAAATGATACCAGCATATTACATTGCGCCTGGGCACCTTTTCCCCTTGCTATGTGACTGGTCTTTTTGGTCAGGAGTCAGAACACCTGGCTACTAATTTTTGCTCCACAAATTGCTAATTATGTGGTTATGGACAAACTACTTAATCGCCTCCTTAATATAATTTCCCTATATCCTCTGTCACAAGAATCTCTGCTTACCTCAAAATGACTTAAATCATAATCAACTGAAATAATTTATAGATTCTTCTTGATTACTAACTTTCATAAAGTGCCTTATACGTTAAAAATGACTCTTTCACTTATCTTTCAGAAAACTTTAGAAATAGAGCAGCATATGATTTGCTGAGGAAATGCAATCAGAAGACAATTTTTTTAACTTTAAGTAAAAAACACTTGGCACCTATCTATTAGAAAATGTACTTTCTACAAAGTACTTCTTTGGCAAAGGCCAACAGAGAGAGACTAACTAGCACATGTATGAATTTTTACAACTCAAATGGTGGTGGCTGAGCCAAGCTACATATTTTGCTTGGAGACCCACAGCCAGGAGAAAGGCCAAATGGGAAAAAGATAGATTTCTACTGAGTATAGACAGGGGTACATAAAGGTGAAGCTAAGTTATGAGAAGTGGTTCTGGAGTGAGCTATTTGCCTACTTTGTATGGAAGTCCTGAAAGTATGCTGTAAATAAGTAGGGCGCCCAAGCACAAGATGTCGTTATGAATCTTGAGAGCCCTTAAGCATCAGATTGGATGTGTGGAGATGGTTTCAAGGAGTGGTGAAAGAACAAAGTGGGTCAAAGGGAAAAATATCATGTTTAATGCATTCGGCAAAGACAGGCATTTTTATGTCAGATGCAGACATTAACAAAGGCTGAGCAGAAAAAGAGGAAGCAGCACTTTGTCTAAAACAAAGGAGCTCTTCTCAAAGCACAAATCAGGCACAGAGGTGAGAGGCTGTTGGAAACACAGAAAACATTGTTGATTTAGGGTCACAAGTTAAGAGGTAAGAACTATTTCCTTGGGCACCTGTGGAAAGACAAATACTCAAGGATGCATCTAAACACAAAGATGAATTAGTGAAAGATAATCGGCTTCATGGACTATAAAGAAGAAGGGTTTGACGGTTGCTCTTTGTCTTCTTCCTGAAGAAAAATACAGACAAAGAAGACAGAAATATGGGCTGTGAGCCTCAGGAAGAACACCTTTGTTTTAACTAAACATTCATAGATATAGTTATAGGATCAAAGATACTTCATACTGTTGGGCCACCATCCTTACTTTAGAAATTACTGTTACTGGGGCTGGCCCAGTGGCACAGCCCTTAAGTTCGCACATTCTGCTTTGACGGCCCGGGGTTCCCAGGTTTGGATCCCAGGTGTGGACATGGCACCTCTTAGCAAAGCCATGCTGTGGCAAGCGTCCCATGTATAAAAAGTAGAGGAAGATGGGCATGGATGTTAGCTCAGGGTCAGTCTTCCTCAGCAAAAAGAGGGGATTGGCAGTAGTTAGCTCAGGGCTAATCTTCCTCAAAAATAAAAAGAAAATAGAGTTACTTATAAGTGAGATTCTATTACTTATTTGTGAGATTCTATTAACTCCAGAATTCTATCAATCTAACAAGACAAAGAGGAAATTTTGAGAGGTTGTTGATCAGAGGAAAATGTGAGAAGCTTTCATAGGCCTGTTTTATTTTGGGGGTGGGGGTATTTTTCATTGCCATTTATTTGTTCTTAACAATTTGCCATGGATCTCCTAAGTCAGCTTTTCTTGGAATGCTCTTGGTGAGTACAAAATTGGTGTTCTGTCTCTTGCCGCTATACATAGCTTAAACTGGTTTAAGGAGGTTGCCAAGCAAATTACTTAAGTTGGGGGGCCCTTATATATATTTTTTCTTTCTGAAGTAACCATGCTGATTGGGGAAATGACATTTTCCAATATGAGAGTTTTGACTCTCTAGGGGAGGAAGACAAATCCTCTACCCTCTATGTCCTTCTGGCTGGGCTATGAATTAAATTGATATGAGACAGAATAACAGGAGAAAATCAAACAAAGCTTTATAACATGTATACATGGGAGACACTCAGGAAAACTGAGCAACTGGTCAAAATGGCAGAGGCTCTCATCTTAAATACCATCTTTGGCTAAAGACAAAGGAGGATATTGGGGGTGGATGAATCAGTTACGGGAGATTACCAGAAAAGCACAATAAACAAGAGTAAGGTTAGTATGCAGATTTCAGTCCTTGCCTTCCACACTGATAAGAGTTTCTAGAGATAAGGTCATCCCCCCTTCTTCCTGGTACAGAGAGGCAGACACCTTTACAGATGGAGAGTTCCCTTACAAATGTAAATGTCTCTTACAAAGCGTAAATTCTTTTCAGAGCTTCTCCTGTGTCTGTAGTTTTTAAAAGTAACTAGCCCAAAGTAATCCTCCTGCCCAAAAGACACACTTTGGAGTGGCCTATTCTGATCCCTTACAACTCCATGTCTAGAAGACTCCATGGCTAGCAGCACTCCATGGGCAGCACTCCTGCTCTGAAGACCTACCAGAGCCTTACCAGCTTACTCCTTGCCCCCTCTCGTGGGAGGTAGATCTTTTATCTTAGCCCCAGAGATGTCTGATCTACTTTCCAAGCTTTGTGTTTCTGATTTTCCCAGTTTGTCTCTTTATGAGGTCATTATGGCTCCAGGATTCTGCTTGTCTCACTCTTCCTGCAACCTCATTCCCTCTGTTAACTGATCTCCCTTGAAGTATTTCATAGGCCTAAGGGCTCCCAAGCTTGGATACAATTAAAATCATGTAAGGAGTTTGTTAAAATATGGATAGCCAGGCCTTACCCTGAAACAACTGACTCAAACTGTGGAGTTGGGAGGAATTGGGAAGCTGTGTATTTAAAATATTTGATGGTACTCCTCATCTCTCCCATGGAGTTCACTGTCCTCAAACCCTTAAGAGTCCAGGAAACAGACTGGCTTCATAGTCAGTTACTAAAAATTACTTATTCTAAGTCTTGGTTTTCTCATATTTAAATGCCAACATATTGCTTGTCATTTAGTATGGGTCCAAGAAAAATTCTATGTTGTCATTCTTATTCTTATTTCCAAACTATTCACATAGTTTGGATATCAGTCTAGTTCTTGTTTTCTTTCTGAGGAACAGCTATCAAATTTTTATGAAACCACTAATAGTAATACTAATGGCTGGTGGCATTTATGGAGATAAGCATGTGCCAGGCACTCTTCAAAGAACTGTACATTTAATCTTCACTACAATCCTATAAAGAAAGTACAATTATTATCCCCATTTAATAAATGGAAGAATCAAGGCAGAACATTCTCCCCAGGGTTTTGGCAGCAAGAAGTAGACCTAAGATTCAAACCTAGGGCATCTGACCCCACTGTGCTGTTAACCATCCTCTATACTGAAGCGAGGTTCATTGCCATATCATAGAGATCATAAAGCAGAGAACTTTCCCCATCACTTAGCACCTCACAGGAGTATAGCTCTACCAAATTTTAATAACGGTTGTATAATAAAATATCTTAAGCATAAATAAAAACAAACACAATGTAGAAGTTGAATTTCTCTCACCAGAATAGGGTGAGACTAGATAGTATAGGCAATCAGGCAGTATAGCTTAATATTTGAGAGTGTGAAACCAGAATCAAGATTACCTAGATCCCGGGGCCGGCCCCGTGGCGAGTGGTTAAGTTCGCGCGCTCCACTGCAGGCGGCCCAGTGTTTCGTTGGTTCGAGTCCTGGGTGCGGACATGGCACTGCTCATCAAGCCACGCTGAGGCAGCGTCCCACATGCCACAACTAGAAGGACCCACAACAAAGAATATACAACTATGTACCGGGGAGCTTTGGGGAGAAAAAGGGATACAAATAAAATCTTAAAAAAAAAAAAAAAAAAAGATTACCTAGATCCCAATCTTGCCTTTGCCCCTTGCCATAAATGTGACCATTCTAGACTGCTTCGTCTCTATAAGGCTCAGTTGCCTCCTCTAAGCGACAGACAATGATATATGCCTCATGTTTTTGTGAAAGTGTATAAAAAAGTGCTTAGTAAGTTCTCAGTAAATGGAAGCCATTATCATTATCATTATTATGCATCTTGGAAGGCCCAGAAGAACTCTTAAGGCGACACTAGCTGCCAATGACACTAAAGAGAGAAACAAAAGAGAGCTTTTCCTTACTTATGCACATCAAACTTAAAAGTATTAATAAGGAGGTAGGAGGGCCGCAAAAGAGAAAATGAAAGACAGACGGCAACGTATTTATAATAAAGAAGTCTCATTACCATGTACATGTATTTAGGGATTCTGCATAGTTATTTCAGAATGGAAGGTTTTATTATTGAAATGTTAATAAGCATTTAGGAGGCAAAACGCAATGCCCAATGGAAACTTTTAGTGGTTCAATTATATCTAAGCAGTAGTCAGTTGTTTTAGCTAGATTAACCTCAATTTTTACAGTTTAATATGTCTTCATTCTAAAGAAGGTATGGATACATATTTCTAACAAAGTATTTGCCACATTATTTTCATTCTTTATTCGATTTTTACTCTTTGAAGATTCCAACTTGATGGCCAGTACTATTTGATATAAAAAACACATTGATGAGTCATTAAGCTGATCATCAAAATCCTGTTGAAAAATATTTTAAAACTCACCAGTCAATAAAATATATAATTACGAAGCTGAACACCATTAATCATTTAAATTTAATTTATAATTTCTTTTAAACATTAACTCTAAAGTCAAAATGTCAACATATTTAATTGCTGGCCTGACAGAAGCCCTGAGGAGGGAACAGAGAAATGTTCTCTTTTGGTAGCAGATCAAATAACCTGAAAAGACTTGGTCTCCTGGGACCAGAACTGTATTTAAACTCTCAGAAGATGGACATTTCACAACGACTTCCCTACAGCAAGTAGTGTGAATTCAAAACTAGTTGTTATATTAATTATTAAAATTCTTGAAGTAGGAACTCAAATTTCTAGTTCACATTTACATAAATAATTCTCCTATTAATGAATTCTAGTTCAAATAAAACAGAAACAACATGAGGCAGTAGAGGAAAATTGATGACCACTGGAGATCAATCTCAGTAATCTGATTGATTTTGTCTTTCTAAATCAAGTGCTGCAGCTTTTTATAGTAACACTGGTAGAGCCTACTCGAGGCCTCAGGTCATTCCTTTGCTCCAAAGGTGCCTACTCTATGGAAGTCACTGTAGAGGGAATTCAAATATAAAGATGAATAAACACTCACTCATGGATTATTATTATTTGATATTTAAAAGTTATCAGAGGAGATTTAATCTATCAGAGAGGTTTAGGAGACTCACCTAGGAGGTGACATTTGAGCTGATGTGTAGGAAGATGTATGTGGTGAATACCAGAGAGAGCATTCAAGACAGTGAAAACAACATAGGCAAAGGACGCATGGAGGGAGGAAGCATGACAAATGCAAAGGACAGAACAAGTCACAGGGGCTGAAAACAGGAAGGAGAAAGGAGCCTGGTTCAATAAGACTTGTGAGGAATGGTGGAGGTAGACCTCACTGGGAGTGGTAGAGACAAAAGGACACCATTAAATGATGTTAACAAGTGAGTGAACTGACAAGATTTGCCTTTTGAGAGAATCTTCTGGCTGCTGAATGGAGAATGAATCCAAGAATGCCGAAGTGAATGCACATTGATGATTTAGGAAGATTTGAAAAAGTCTAGGCAAGAAATAACAATGATTCTGCCCCTCACTGTGTTGGCAATAGAACTTTTTGCAATGACAGAAATCTTTAATCTACACTCTCTGATGTCGTAGCCATGAGCTACATGTGGCTATTAAACACTTAAATGCAGCTAGTGAGACTGAGGAACTGAATCTTATTTAATATTAATGATTTCAAATTTACATTTTGAAAGTCACATGTGAACAAAACCCACACGTAGCTAGTAGCTAACATATTGGACAGCGGTGCTCTGGGGATTGCAATCTAGTGTATTAAATGATTCCAATACAATGCAACATGCACAAGATACCATAGTTCAAAATGGGAATGGAAATAGAGCTAACTTGACCAATGTCACCCAGCTACTATTCAGAAGAGTTAACATTTTAATCAAATTACTGGTCACCAGACTCTATTCTCTTCCTTTCTGTTGCTTTCTTCCATAAGACCTCAAAGGTCAGAGAAATTTGATCTTTTTCTACCTCTAATTAGTTGGCACACCTTAGGAGGTCCCAAAATTGTGATTTTCCCAGGGCGGTTTGGTTCTACACTAGTAATCCCAGAATAATATTGATGGCATCCCCTCACACTCTCAAGAGTGTCCTGGTTTGGATGATAAATTATATGGCCATCCTAGCCAACTGCTACCAAGGATGTCAGATTTATTGCACAAAATATATTTGAAAAAATACTGGAGAGAGATGAAATAAACCTTCAAATTCCTTGGTAAAAGTTTCCACTAGAAAGTTTTAAAACATGGTAGAGTACAAAATTAATCATATTTATCGAATAATAAATTGTAACATTGTATGAAGTTGATGATTATTAAAACTATTTGAGTAGTTAGTTAAGTTTTGTCAGGTTCTCTTTAGTAATGTCAGTTAAGTGCCTTTCATTACTTCTTATTTGTCTCACTTTTCCTGTAAATAAGTCATTAACCACCTACCACTTCTTCTCTGACTGATTAAATGGCATAAACGTTTAGAAAAACAACATGAATGACATAAATGCCAAGAATCATTTGAAATGTGAAAATATATTTAATACAGAGGTTCTGTTTATGACTCCTACAAACAGACTTAAGGAAGCACATGGTTAAATAACATCAATAATTAACTAGGTTGGTAGAAATCCTTCATTTTCTTGATTCATATTCTGTAGCCTATTTGTCAGGAGCTTAATATGGGAAATGTAGTAGGTCAAACAAATAAAGAAAAGGGCAAAGACTTACCTAAGAGACGTGCCATTGACAAAGAGGATTTGAAAAACTGAGACAATTCAGAGCAGGAGGGTGTAAAATACTGTAGGAAATAATAAAGCGAAAGACATGAAGCTATGACTCAGTTTCTCATTGCTGACCACGTCTCCATTCTTCATTGTTCCTTCCTGCATTCTGAACATGGGTGACATTTTTCAAAGTGATGGAAAACATTATTCAGTGAATTCTTTTAACCTTTGCTGTCCAAATTTATTGCCCCCATTTGAGAGAAAGTTGAATTTAGCTGTTACAAAAGAAAAGATCATTCTTATATAGACATGGATATTTGAGGGGCTGGTATTACACACAGAACAGTTAGTTGTACATGCTCTCAAATTATAATGATGGAACAGACAACAAAAGAACAAGAGGCAACATACAAGCAATGTAATCCACAGCTGCATCCCAGGGGGTTATATTGACTCATGAGTCACATGATGTAACCATGGGATAAAGGGCTCTTGTCAAGTGAGGAATACTTTCCCAGGTAGCATCCAGAACATAAGTTGTTTTCTGACAACAGTTCTGGGCAATATACAAAACTACTCAAAACACAAAATTTCTACATACATACACACATTACTTGTTAGCTCAATGGAATCGTTTCTTGTATTTTCATAGATTTTTGCACAAGCAAACAGAAGTAGAAGCAACCTTTACAGAACATAGATTAATGAAAAGCTTCATTCAAAACTGACTTACATTAGATGCTACAAAATGTGTGAATCCTCTGCTCTCACACCAGATTTGGTATGAATTAGTGTGAACTGTAGACCGATGTGAGGCATAGACTAGGATCAGCATATCACGCATATCGAAGGACAGAAAAAACCTTGGTGAGAACTAGATCAGCGATTACCCTGTTACACGTTGTCACTTTTCCCAACATCCTTGGAAGAAGAGATTGGAAAATACCATCAAATCTACACTTGGCAAAAGCAGTAAATTATTTGTAATCAATGTACATACTTATACTTAAGTTAATATTTCAGATACTCAGATTGATTTTAAGATGATTCTGTGCATGCAGATGATAAACTCTGAGCAGACAGGATAAGACTGGGGTGTTTAGGGATCTCTGTCAAGTTCCCTCAAGACACAGACCGTGATCTTTCTGTCACCCAGCACTTACCTGGGCTTTCTAGTTAGAGTGCTCTAACTAGAGCACTCAAGGCTGAGTTTTTCTGAATTTCCTTAGTGGAGTCTTAGAGCGTATGTATCAACTTCTGATACTGACGCTGTGCTTGACCTATATCTCATTTACAGTTTTGATCTTTTTAGTTTTGACTCTATGTCCCACAATTGATTCTGTTATTTTATTATTTATGCTTTCTTTGTAAGGATGCATTCTTCAGACATTCAGGGTGGATAAGCAGCATTTCTTATAGAATGGTTCCTGAGCTGTTCTTATTCCTGCTTCAATGTGCAATAGACACAAAGAAAGGTGAAGAAAAGGAGCAATCTAACAGATGACCTGGGAGGACTAATTTCAGGGCAGAGAAACGCTGCTGAAGACTTAATGAAGAAACTTCTTCTAGATATCATACAAAGTATGAATCAATGGAAAATTAAAATAAGCAGGACTCTAATTTTGCTTTTTTTTGCATCACTGGATGATAGAATATAACAAGAACACATGTAATACAATTAAAGGCGGAAGTTATTCATTACAATGAGAGATACAAAAATGTTATGGGAAGCTTCAAGGAAATAAGAGAACATAATTGAAGATTCAAATAAAACTCTGAGCTGATTCTAAAGCATCGGTAGAATTTTGACAGCTTGATATGAAGTAGAGGGGCATTTCATGTGAAAGGAATAGCATCTCAGAGTTGGAAAGTACAAGTAATGTCAAGTTGTCAGGTTGCATGAAAGCATGGAGATATATTACAGAAAAGAGGGAATAAGAATTGCAAAGGTGTACTGAGACCAGGGCATAGGAGAATTTGAATTCTATGCCAACATATTTGGATTTATTTTGTAAATAGCAGGAATTCTTTCATGATGTTTGACCATGACCATATAGGTGCTTTAGGATGGAGTAGCGACACATATAACAGACCAGAGATGACAGAAAAAGGAGATGGGCAGCCTGGTTTAGAGACATGGATACCAGAACACTTTGGTGGGAAGTAAGGGGCCTCAAATATGATAGCATCTCTTTCTGTAACCCTAATGGGTCATAAATCCCAGGGCCTCAGTTTCCACCTTAGTAAATGATGTTGGCTGAATGCTGGAAAGGTTGTGACCCCTGTAACATGAGGGGAGAAGAGAGAGTGGGATGAACAGTCACAGATGAGGCCAAAAATCTGGCTAATTGGAAGAATAAAAGGATCATTAAAAATAATAGGAGAAATATGGGCTTTAGAAAGGATAATAAAACATTCTTGCAATGTCATAGACACAATCTGACTCTAAATTCTAGTAAAGTTTTCCAATTTTATGCTGATTTATCAATTAAATACAAGTCATGACCTTTGAAGACATTTAACATGGTTCATACAAATATAATGGTTTTCTAAATACACTCCATTTGTACAGTGACTGACTGAACAATAACAGAGTTGGAAAATATTATATCAATGGTAGAAATTAAAAAATAGCAATTTTAGCGAAAGGAAGAAAACACCTTTAGTCATTATAAATTCAACATTTTTGAGAAAAATGCAAATTTGTGACAAGTTAATAAAATATGACTTATATTTTACAAAAATAAAAGCTTATTTATTTTGGAAGCCACTTGTTTTCCTTAAAAATTAGTATGGGTGTGAACAACACAACTTTTAAAAAATTGGCTTCCTATGACCTTGGTTTTGTTTTTTTTGCATCTGTTGGTTGAGTTGAGAATTTTTCTTTGCAATTCATACAATCAGAAGTTCTATCTTATGAAAAACATGTCAACTTTGTCACATTGATTGGCTTACTGTTCTCAAGATTGTCATTAAGGATGGCTTTTATGAGGTTACAACTGCTCACAATTTTCAGTAGAGCACAATCTCTGGTGAATTTTTGTAAATAGAGCACTGTCATATCCATTGTATTTAATTCTCACAATAACACTTTGAGGGAGATATGGGTATCCTACTTTTATAGGTAAAATGTTTGACTTTGAGATTTAAGTTACCAAAACATCCTTAAATTCTTTGTATGATTCAAAAGGTCGCTCACCTTTGAATTCCTGACAGATTCAGTGTTGTTGACGTCAGAAGCTCTTTCTCTAAGGCATCCTCTTGGGTGGTGTAGTATCACCAAGTAATGTTCCTAATGTTACAACACAAATTACAGTCACTGTATAAATAACTATGTGCTTCTACGGAGGAGAAATCTGTATAAGTCTCTGAAGCTATTAGGGAAGAAGTGGTCCAATCTGAATAATCTTTCACAAAATACTCTAGACAATGGCATTACTGATACTGTAAGCCTGGAACCAGAAGGAACCAGTGAGTCCCAATCATCACTACTTTTCAATTAGTTTAAAATATGTATATTACGCACCTGACACAGGAATTCTGTGGGAGAAACTTTAACATTATATAGTGGGGTTTGCTATTAACTTGATTGGAGACCTGAGCATCTAGATACAATCTAAAATCTTATGTTAATTGATTGTGTTTCCCTGAAGTATCACAACTTTTCAGAGCCTCAGTTTCCTAAACAGTGAAAAAAAAAAAAGGCTTGAATTAGTTGATGGCTATGAATCAATTCTCCATGGGATGGGTCTCCAACATTTCTTCATATCTTGTGAGCAAAGGCATTGAGAACCTATGCTCCAGACTGTGTTTCTGATTATTTGTGTGGTGAACAGCCTCGGAAGACAGAGTGTTTCCCTCCAGAAGAACAGTTGGCATGCTTACTGCACATTAAACGGTTTTTGGGTTCCCTAAATTCATGGTTTCCCTCCTATAGCCCAATTTACTGTGGGAACAGGTATCACCTGGCCCTCTTAGTGCTGTTTTATGGGGCTCAGTGAACTGGCATGAGTTCACTGTTGCTATTACTGTGAGTAATGAAATCCTTTGTCTCTGACTTGGGAGTCTTCTCGTCTTTGCCAGCATCCACGAACCTGCGGTAGGCTCAATAGTTAGACTGCAAGTACAGTAAATTCTCAGACCCTTCATAGTTCTTGACGTTGATGTGTATAGTCTTCTTTAAGTCTTGCAAGGTTATATTTGCCCCCTAGTCCTCGAATTTCCATAACCGGAATGTCTAATCTCTGTCTTCAGCTCAAATAAGCTAACTCCTGACCTTTGCTGGGGTAATTTAATTAGCTCTTTTTCAGTAACTCTGCATTATTGACCTTCCAACAGCCTGCTCTGGAAACGTGCTGAAGTTCTAACTACAGACAGGTTAAAACTGTTAGAGAACGTGAGTAGTGAAAAGATCTTGGTGCCCTCTGCATATATAATTCAAAATAAAAACAACACTCAACAGCAAAGGAAGTGTAAGGAAGTCCAATAAAATTCAGAGTATGTGCCCTTTTTTCCCACCTAAACTTGGGCTTCATCTGTCTATTGAATAATCCAGCAGCACTGATTCTAGCCCTGAACCCTAAGTCTGAGCTATTATCTGCTCCCTTCTTGCCCATATCTATGTTGTGCCTCTTTGCCAACTCCCTGCCTCTGTTCCACCCCACTGCCAAGTCAAGCTGCCTCTCTTCTGCTGAGTTAATCTGATATGAATAGCTTAACTCTCACCACATGTCTGAATGTCTTCCCCCTGCTCCTCTTGATTTGGACTGTCCCACTGCCTCAGTGATGCTGAGCTCACTGTCTCACACAATCCACATTTCTCTGAGATAATGCATGATTCAAGACTCATCTATCTAAGGAAAGAGGTGCATGTCAGGAATCTCATGTTAAGCAGAAACTCAGGTTATATTCACTTCTAATTATACTAAGTGAACATCATTGGGCATTTAATTATGTGTTACCATTGGCACATGGAAAAATAAAAAGCATTTAGACAAAAACATTCCAGCATTTTTAGTATTCTCTCATCAGTCAGTCAGAAGACAATCTTATAATTATTATCATCAC
The DNA here is from genome assembly GCF_041296235.1 of Equus asinus. Lineage (NCBI taxonomy): Eukaryota > Metazoa > Chordata > Mammalia > Perissodactyla > Equidae > Equus > Equus asinus. The sequence goes on along the minus strand of NC_091800.1, from coordinate 34,482,131 downwards.
GATATTAAAAAGGAGAACAAGTAAGAAAATGTCTTTAAATGAGGAAATTTAAGAGTTGAGGGTATATAAAATTTCTTAGTAAAACATGATGTGGGATGAGAAAGAAAGCTGAAGGATACTTCTCATTTATAAATGGCTAATAAATATCCCAAAGTTTTATGAAAAAGACAGATTTAGACTATATAAATCAGGGAAGTCAACTGATTCATACATATTTTTGGAGGAATAATAGTTTAAAGAATGAGTTAAAAATTTACATACGTTATGGCACTCTGTTACTCAGCAGCCTCTTGCCCCACGATTATCCTATTCACTCGTCTGTTCGTTCATTCGCTTGTCCGTCCGTTGATTCATTCGTTTGTTCCTTCCTTCTCTCTCTCTTCTTTTTTTTAAAAAAAGTGGTGGCTTTTCCTTTTTTGGTAAAGGTCAAAATACTTGAAACATTTTCATGAGCCTAGAGGCACATCTAATAAAGACAGTCTTATCCCCACTCTCGTTTCCTTAATCTGAATGGGGAAAAATGTTTTAAATTTTAAATACTTAGTGGATGGTATTATGAAATACAGTGGCAGTTTAGTAATATATGATTTATATATCTAGTATGATTGGGAAAGACACTTACTGTCTTTCTCTGCCGTCTTACTCTCAGGAGCCCATACTTATCGTCTCCTGTCCCAAAGGGATTATTTCCTCTGGGATATCTACTTAGAATACAACCTTTTCCTCCTTCCAGGGGTATTGGTTCTGGTAACCACCTTGGATTTAAAACAGCGGTCAGGCACCTTTGCTTCACATTGGTCGGTACAGCTTTATTTTCTAGCTCCATGACCTCCTCAATAGCTAACTTTTCAGAACACTGTGAATTCTTCCCAGTGTCAAGTCAGCAAACATTCCCTGACCAAACATCTCTCCTTCCTGAAGCAACGCCTGAATCTGAACCCGATCCCCTACACCAGCAGCATCTCCCCAGGCCTTGTGAGCCATGTGGATGGAGAAGCTACAGGATCCCCAGTTACTGGCTAACTGAGGACCCCAGTGTGACTCAATCATCTTGACTTGGTTTCTGACAAAACAAGCCTAAGGCTGCCAGAGGGAGAAAGGAGACGCAGCCAAACTTCATCTTCCTCAAGCTGTCTGGTCTTTCATATTATTCTTGTACTCTGAATTATCTTATTTAGTCATTTCCTTGGTTGCTGCAGGTCAGGTCCGTGAGGGCAGAACTCTGGTTCTCCACGCATCTCCAGCGTTTTTCATTGTAGACTTCTCTGTCCTGTTTGCATTTTTGATCTTTTATTTGAATTACCTCTTTATGGTCTCAGGCAAAAACACTCTCCCACCTGTTTTTTCACAGGAAATCTCAGGTCTCTGGATCTACTTGGCCCCGGGAGTACCCTTGTGCATTGAGCTGACCCATGCCTTTGGCCAGTGGGGAGGACAGTCCTCAGCCTCCCCACAGCTCAGCGAGCCTGCCTGAGTGAGGACCACCACCTTCGACTCCCAGATAGGGAGACCGAGGCCACGGGAAGAGGAGAGTGCTGGCCTCCCAGGCTGTGCCACCACGTGGTGAACTGCATCCATGGTCATCAAGAGCCTGATGAGAACTGTGTGGCCCGTGGACAGGCCCAGCCAGCTACAGTCATTTCACACATGATCCCACTCCATCTCCTTTTTTGGGGG